>NW_027418607.1:0-136738 GCF_009905375.1 Apium graveolens
GCAATTATCAGATAGGTGATTAACACTTTACAATGTACACAGCTTTTTCTAGGAGCATACCTATCAGGTGTGTAATTGTTATGTTTATTAATCCCTACCTTCCCATTTCTTTTAGATTTTCTTTTAGTTTCCTTCTTATCCTCAACCAACTTAAGCCTATCTTTCAACTGATCTAAAGTCATGTGTCCTATATTCACCTTACTGACATCTCTGGATGTGCTAGCTCCTTCTTTGACAAAGTTCTTGAGAGTTGAATCATTCTTTTTATTTTTAAAAGAACTGCCTGCTTTAATTGATGAGCCTTCAACGGATGCTCCTTTATTCTTCCTTCAACGGATAACTTTCATCATCCGTTGATTCCACATCCGTTGACAATCCATCAATTAATTCTAACTTCTTTTTGTTTTTCTTCCAGGCATCCTCACAGAATGATTCAATTCCCTGAACCTTGGCAATTTGAAACACCAACATCCCTAGATGTTTTCCAGGCCTTGATTACCTCTTGCTCACTTTCTAACTGTTTAGAAAGAATTTCTACTTTCTTAACAGCTTCTTCTAGTTCACTCTCAACAGTCAAGCATTTAAGTTTAATCGTTTCAAGCTCAATTACCTGACTCTCTAACACAGCATTCCTATCACTTAAAACACATTATTTCTTTGATCCTAGTGTTTTCTTTAGCTAGTGATTTAAGAGAAACACGCAAATGATATAATTCATTGGACATATCATTTATGGCTTCATTGCATTCATGTTTAGAAAGCTGAGAGAGATCAGTAGTAATTACCTGGTTGCTTGATGAACTAGTTTTATTTCATCAGAATTAGCCATCAGGGCTAGGTTGACATATTCCACATCATCATCTTCATTTACCCCATCTGCTGCCCAATCATCTTGAGTGAGAAAAGCTCTTTCCTTTTGTTTGAGCAAATCAAAATACTTCCTTTTGTAATCAACTTGCTCAAATTTCTTTTTCTCAGAATTTGGGCTTCCTACACTCACTTGCAAAGTGTCCACTGATGCCACAGTTGTAACATTTGAACTTTGATTTGTCCACCATGTTTTTGTTTTGGCTTAGTGAACTTTGTGTTTTTCCTGAACTTCATCTTTCCAAACCTCTTGGACAGAAAGGCCAAATGTTCTTCAATATCATCAGATTCATCCTGACTGGAATTGTCTTCATCCTCAGCAACTTGCTCTTTACCCTTGCTGATTCTGATTTGCTTGTGCCAATTTTGAGACTTGGCATTGTCTTCTCCTCATTCCTGGCTTCAACTTTTTCACTGTCAGCTACAAGTGCAACTGATCCTCCTTTTCTCTTTCCCTTTTCCAACAGCTCATCTTGCTCCATCTCAAGTTCATAAGTCTTCAAAATTCCATATAATC
This sequence comes from Apium graveolens, assembly GCF_009905375.1. Lineage (NCBI taxonomy): Eukaryota > Viridiplantae > Streptophyta > Magnoliopsida > Apiales > Apiaceae > Apium > Apium graveolens. The sequence goes on from NW_027418607.1 coordinate 1,385, forward strand.
TTTCAAGTGTGAAGTCCTTATAATCTTGAGAATTTCTTAGAGAAACAGTCATAGGCTTCCATTCCTTTGGTAGAGACCTTAGAAATTTTAAATTGGAGTCCTTGACTTGGTACACTCTCCCATACAGCTTTAGTCCATTCAATAGTTTCTGAAATCTGTTGAATGTATCATTCAATGATTCTCCTTCTTCAAAATGAAAATATTCATATTGTTGAATGAGAAGCTGCATTTTGTTTTCTCTAACTTGCTCAGTGCCTTCACAGATAAGCTGCACAGTATCCCAAATTTCCTTAGCAGTTTGGCTATTGATGACATTGTCAAACATATCTTGATCCAGGCCATTAAACAAAATGTTCATGGCTTTCTTGTCCTTGTGGACCTCTTCAATATCTTCAACAGTCCATTCTGCCTTTGGCTTGGGAATAGACTGTCCAACAGCAACTGTAGCAGTAGCAGCTGTGGCCACCTTGTGTGGGATGTGAGGACCATTCTCAATGCAGTTGATGTAGCTTTCATCTTGAGAGAGAAGATGTAAATGCATCTTCACCTTCCAGTGATGATAGTTATCTCTTTCCAGGATTAGAATCTTTACACCAATATCCTTCTTACTCATGATGTTGGCAGAATAGATCTTTAAACTCTTTGTATGTTAAGAGCTTGCTCTGATACCAATTGTTATTCCCAGTGGACTAACAATGAGATTTACAGAAGGGGGGTTGAATGTAAATCTCAAAACTTTTTCAAGTTTTGAGCAGTTTGTAAGGCTAAGTGTTTGAGTGATCAAATGTGTGTGAATTGCTTGGAGCTGATGCAGACAGATATATATTCAAACACAAATGGAATGAACATAAAGAACTTAAAAACTTTTCTGGTGGATTTGTTGTTCCACCAGAGATGTGTTATTCCAGAAAATCTGTGATTCAAAATTAAATCACAGCTGCTTCCTAGTACAAACTAGATGATTTTCTCTCTTGATATTTCTAAACAGCTCAGAGAAAATTCACATCTAATTACTAGCTACTACTTGGTTTATATAACACCAAGTTTACAAGTGAAGACAAAGATAAAGTACAATAAGACAATAGTTCTCCACTTGTTTCTGTTCCATTTTTATCCAGTGTAATATGGAATTATCTGTTGACTTTCCATTATGACCCAGACTAAAAATGGCTGCTTTTTCTGCTGTTCCTGAAATAGGCTACCACATCTATGTCAATCCATGTGCCTCTGTCAGCTTTGTTAACTGTCACTATCAACTGCTATGAGACTGAGCATCCGTTGAAGCTTTCATCCGTTGATGGCTTTATCCGTTGATGCTCTAGCAGTGCATCCGTTGAAGCTTTCATCCGTTGATGGCTTTATCCGTTGATGCTCTAGCAGTTGAAGCTTTATCCGTTGAAGTGTTAGAGACATCCGTCGAAGCTTAGTTTCTTATCCGTTGAAGGTCTTCAATATCCGTTGACACTTCTTCACTTATACAAAATTACAAGGCATGAAATATTTACAATTAGCCCTCCTATTTGTACATCCATTAGTAGTCAACATGACTGATTATCTCCTAACAACATCTAAGAATTACAGCTTGAAACTAGAGAGTGAGATGTGCTACAATATCAAACTTATTGCTAAGTAAGGCTACTCCTTCAACGGATAGCCAAGATGGTCTTATCCGTTGAGGCTACAAACACTAGATTTCTACTTAAGTGTTTTGCTTAACTTATCATCAAACTAATACACATATTCCTAACAAAAACCAATCCTGCTTCACTTGAATTTGTTTTTGATGCTCCATCAAAATAGAGAACCCAATATTCTTTCTCCTTATCATCCTTCTCTTTGTCCCCCTTATCAACTTCCTTATCTTGAGGTATGATATCTTCCTGCCCCCCGACTTCTTGGTTGGGTATGGTACATTCCACCACGAAGTCAGCTAATTCCTGGGCTTTTATTGCCGTCTGTGGCTTGTACTTAATGTCGAACTCTCCCAGCTCTATTGCCCACTTGATCAACCTCCCACTAGCCTTGGGACTATGAATGATATTTCTCAGGGGCTAATTTGTTAGCACCTCAATTTGATGAGCCTGAAAGTAAGGACGTAACTTTCTTGAAGCCATCACCAAAGCTAGAGCAAATTTCTCAATAGTTGAATAATTCAACTCAGCACCATGCAGAATTTTGCTGACATAGTATACGGGTTTCTGGATTTTCAGTTCCTCCTTAACCAATACAGCACTCAAGGCACTTTCTGAAACAGCTAAGTACAAGAATAAAACTTCATTCAAAGCTGGCTTGGCCAACAACGGGGCCCGAGTCATATATTTTTTTAATTCCTCGAATGTCTTCTGGTTTTCCTCATTCCATACAAAGTCCTTAATGTTCTTTAGTGACTTGAAGAATGACAAGCACTTGTCTCCTGACTTGGAGATGAATCGTCCCAGCGCAGCAACCCTTCCTGTGAGCTTCTGAACATCCTTGACAGTTTTTGGTGGTTCCATGTCCAGGATTGCCTTTATTTTATCGGGGTTAGCCTCGATCCCTCTCTTGGATACCATCAATCCCAAAAAATTTCCAGACCCTACTCCGAAAGCACACTTTGTAGGATTTAACATCATCTTGTGGTACCCCAGCATCTCAAAAGCTTCCCTCAAATGGGTTATATGATCAGTCTTTACTAGACTCTTGACTAACATGTCATCAACATAGACTTCCATAGTCTTGCCAATAAGATCCTTAAAAATTTTATTTACCAACCTTTGATAGGTGGCTCCTGCATTCTTAAGACCAAATGCCATAACAAGATAATAATAAACACCAAAGTCAGTGATGAATGATACCTTTGAAATGTCACCCTTGTGCATCTTGATCTGATTGTATCCACTAAATTCATCCATGAAGCTCAGCATCTCATGCCCAGCAGTGGCATCAATCAAAGTATCAATCCTTGGCAACGGAAAACAATCCTTAGGGCATGCATCATTCAGATCAGTAAAGTCTATACACATCCTCCACTTTCTATTGGCCTTCATCACCATTACAGGGTTTGCTAACCATTCCGGAAATTGAATCTCCTCAATGAAACCAGCCTCTAAGAGCTTCTTTACTTCCTGTTTTATAGCCTCTTGTCTTTCCGGGGCAAAGTTTCTTTTCTTTTGCTTCACTGTCTTCTGGTTTGGGTCCACGTTTAACTTGTGAGTAATCAGCTTCGGGTCTATGCCTGGCATATCAGCTGCTGACCATGCAAACACATCACTATTTTCTTGCAAAAATCTCACCAACTTCCCTCTAAGGGGCTCCTCAAGTATGGCTCCAATGAAAGTCATCCTCTCAGGATTCTCGGGGGCTAAAGAAATCGAAACCAAGTCTTCTGCTTCTGCTGGTTTTCCTATTTTCTCATCATTCTCTCGGATATCCATATCTTCAATAGGAAGAACCTGCCCCCCAACTCCATCTGCCCTCAAAGAGGCTACATAACAGCTTCTAGCCATTTTTTGATCTCCTCTCTCTTCTCCAATCCCATTCCGGGTGGGAAACTTCATAACTGAATGGTAGGAAGAAGGGACTGCCTTGAAGGCATGTATTCCTATTCTCCCCATGATATCATTATAAGTTGAACTAGCCTTTACCACCACAAAGTCCAACATCTGCGTTGTTTGCCTTGGTTCCTGACCTATGGTGGTTGGCAACTTGATTATCCCCTCCACGGGACATTCTACTCCCGCAAATCCATATATTGGCATGTCGGTTGGGGTCAATTGGGAGTCATTATATCCCATCCTTAGAAAGGCATCATGGAGCAAGATATCCATTGAAGCACCATTATCCACAAGGACCCTCTTGACTGGGCTATTTCCTATTATCGGTGTTATGACTAGCGGGTCGTCATGAGGAAATTTCACACCCTCTAGGTCAGAATCATCAAAAGCCAATGTTACTTCTCTCCTGGCCCTCTTCGGGGCTTCTCCAACAATATGCATAACCTCTCTAGTATATACTTTTCTGAAGTTTCTGGATAATCCAGCAGCAGTTGGTCCTCCAAAGATTATGTTTATCACAGGCCCTCGAGGTCGCGGCCCTCCAAAAATTGCGTTTATAACTGATCCTCTAGGCTGGGGATTCCGCCCCTGATCGTCTTGGTCCCTCCTACGATCTTCAAAGTTCTTCCTTCCATTGTTATTCCTATCTCCTCCTTCTCCAGTATATTTGTTCAATCTTCCTTTTTGATTGAGGAACTTAATTTCATCTTTCAGCTATCTACACTCATCGATGTCATGACCAACATCTTTGTGAAATCTGCAATACTTGCTCTTATCTAGATTGGCAGGATCAACCTTCAAGGGCTTAGGCCAACGAATATCTCGATCTTTTTCGATTTCCATCAGGATCTGGCTTCTGGGAGCATTCAGTTTAGCGTATTCAGTGAACTTTTGCCCAGGTCCTCCCTTCTTTGGGTTTGAATCAGGGTTTTGCTCGATTCTAGGATACTTGTCCTTAGCGATATACTCCAAATCAGTTTTCCGCTTCTTGCCTCCGGTGGGCTCATTACTCACTATGGTCTTCCTCATGCTCTCTTCTACCTTGATATACTTCCCTGCCCTATCCTGGAGCTGCAACATGCTTTCAGGGGGACGTTTGGCCAAGGACATCTTAAAAAACTCATCCCTAGTTCCTTGTTGCAGTGCTATCATGGCTACCTTATCATCAAGGTCTGGGACTTTTAAAGCCTCCTTTGTGAAACGGTTCAGGTAGTCTCTCAAGGATTCCTTTGTTCCCTGCACAATGCTCATAAGATATGCTGAACTTTTCTCATGAACTCTCCCGCTGATGAATTGCTTAATAAAAGCCTAACTTAATTCTCTGAACGACCCAATAAAGTTTGGGGGCAAGCGACTATACCACCTTTGAGCCATACCCGACAGGGTTTGAGGAAAGGCCTGACACTTAATAGCATCATTCACGGGCTGCAACAGCAGGGCATTAGAGAATATCCTTACATGATTAGCGGGATCTCCCGTGCCATCATAAGCTTTGATAGTTGGCATCTTGAACTTCCTTGAGATATGGGCATTCATTATTTCTTTAGTGAAGGGTAGAGTAGGATCATCAGGATCTCCAAGGGGAAGAAGATTGCTTGGATCAGCCCTTGGGACAACAGCCCTTCTATATACTGGACCATCCAGGTCTATGACAGGAGGAGGATTTCTCCCCCTAGGAGGTACCGGGGGTCTGGTGGTCTGGTGCGCCTCCAAGTCGTGCCTCAGCCTTTGAATCTCAGCCTCGTGAGCCCTGATCATTTCCTGCACTTATTGTGGATTCGTCCCTTGGGTGCTTTGAGGATGTTGGCTTCCATCAGTCATCGGCTCTTTTCTCCTTCTTGGGGCTACTTCATCATCCGAAGATTCAGAGTCTCTCTCAGTGTAAGGACCAGAAAATTCCCGATCCTCAGGGATATGAGCCAAACCTCATATGTATAGGGGCGATCGCCCTCGTGCTTCACTCCATCCAGCATGTCCACTTCCTCTAACCTCAGGGTAAAGGGGCATCCCATAAGGGGGGTTAGTGGTCACAACAATTGAATACTCGTACCCAATGGGTCGAGAAGTCACAGGTGCATGTAGTTGTTGAACTTGGGGATTCGTACCTTGAATATCCGGGGGAATCGTCCCTTGTGGCTGAGGTTGAGTTGCCCCTATCTGGGCTTCCCCTTGGGTAGGTGCATAAGTTGAATGAGGAGGTATCTCCACGGTGGATGAAATCACCTGGGTTATCCCTGACGGTGTTCCTTCCTCCAGAGCTCTAATTGTTCTCTGTGTTCTCGCCATGGTTGTTGTTGTGCTTTCCCACAGACGGTGCCAAATGTTATGGATTAAAAACTAAGAAGTATGATTGTTGTATTTATTACTAAGGAACGTGAGCTTCGAGGCTCGATTTGAATGCTCTTGTGCTTCGTGACTCAATCTGCCTTGACAAGATGCCTACGTACCTTGCTGATTGCCAAGGATCAAGTCAAAAAACGTAGTTCTGATCCGTGGGGTGAGACCCCTTATATAGATGTTGGGAGTCCTTGAATTGGACTTGGTATAGGAGACTTGGTGGTCAAGTCTCTGAATTAGAATGGACTTTGGAATCCTAGGAAGTAGGAAGTTGATTCCTTATCCTTTGAGGTTCCTTGGAGGCCAATCTACAAGGATTTATATCCCCACTAGGACTTATCTTAATAGCTGTTTTTTTCCCTTATTAATTAATTACGAAATTAATTAATAATCAGGGTTTTGGGCCTTCTTTGTTCCATCAGGCCTGATCTGGTCCATCAGGCCTGATCAATGTGTTAAACTTTTTTGTCTGAATATCATACATCTTCTTATTGGTCCTTGCAGCCCAATTCATACGGAATTAATGCAATATTAACTATATAATCAGGATTTATTTATTCCCTATCACGAACTAATTTGGTTGGTTCGATTTATTACCCCTCACCCGACCAACCCGACCCGCGTTCACCCCTACTTGCTTCAAACCATAAAATGACTTCATTATTCTACATATTTTCCTTTCTTGTCCAGGGATAACAAACCCTTTAGGTTGTTCCATATAGATTTCCTCATCTATATCCCCATTTAGGAAAGCTTTTTTTACATCCAATTGATGTACTGCTAAATTTTGTATTGCATCAATAGCAAACATCATCCTTATGGATGTTATTCATGTTACTGGAGAATATGTATCAAAGTATTCAAGTCCTTTATGTTGCTTATATCCTTTGATTATAAGTCTCTCCTTATACTTGTCGATAGTGCCATCAGTTTTCAACTTCTTCTTGAAAACCCACTTGCTACCTAGCGGTTTACAACCGGCTAACAAGTTCACTAGTTCCTAAGTATAATTCTTCATAATTGAATCAACTTCGTTCTTGATGGCCTCTTTCCACATAGGACCATCGGGTGAGGTAACCCCATCCTTATAGATTTTCGGGTCACTTTTCTCGAGCAAATAAGTCATAAAGTCAGACTCGTACAATATCTCCGTATGTTATCTTTTGCTCATTCTCACTACCCCCACTTTTTCATCCTCGCTCTCTTCACTCTCATTATTGTCATATATAGACTCATTAGCTCGTTTAGACGTTGTTGGAGGTTCATTTTCTAGATTATAGGGAAACATCGTCACAAAAAATGAGGCATTCCTAGATTCCATAATCGTATTCTTCTAAATGTCAGGAATCTTAGAATCATACACGAGAAACCGATATGCAGTGCTATGTGGTGGATATTCGATAAAGATATAATCCACAGTTTTTGGACCAATCTTTACCTTCTTAGGTGCAGTGATCAGTGCCTTTGCAAGGCACCCCCCACACTTTCAACTATTAATAACTTGGTTTCTCTTTCTTCCATATTTTATAATTACTTACTTCCTTATTCTTGCTAATCATCTTGTTAATAAAATAATTTTCACTTAAGATGGATTCCCTCCACATCGACTGCGGAAGTTCAGAGCTTAACAGCATTGCATTCATCATCTCTTTGAGAGTGCGATTCTTCCACTCAGCCACTCCATTTAACTGAGGGGAATACGGTACAGTGACCTCATGAATTATACCATGTTATAAATAGAATTCCCTAGAAGGTTCCATATATTCATCTCCACGATCACAATGTATCATTTTGATTTTCTCTTTTTATTGTGTCTCAAATTCTTCCTTATAGATTTTAAATTTATCTATAGCTTCGTCTTTAATTTAAAGCAAATATACATAGCAGTATTTTGTACAATCATCCATGAATGTAATAAAATACTTATTTCCTCCTTTAGTTGAAGCGAATTTTAAATCATAAATATCGCTATGTATTAATTCAAACACTTTAGTGTTTCTTTCAACTTGTTTAAAAGATGATCTTGTAAACTTGTCTTAACACAAGTTTCACACTTATGTTTTAAAATGATATTTAATTTTGGTATGTATTCTTTAACACTTAATCTTTGTAAAGTGTCATAACTCATATGCCTTAATCTAGCATGACATAAATTAGGAGACTCAAACAAGTAAGCGGAAGAATTCATCACTTCATTATTGTTCTTAATCGACATAACATTAAGCTTAAAAAGCCCATCAGTTAAATAGCCTTTTCCTATAAACGTACCACTCTTAAACAAAATAACCTTATCTGACTCAAATACAATACGAAAGCCATATATTCAATGACTCAATTACAATACAAAAGCCATATTTATTCAACAAAGAACCAAACACAAGGTTCTTGCAAATATCAGGCACATAAAGTACATTCTTCAAAGTCAAATTATTTCCATAGATCATATTCCGAATCACTGTACCTTCACCTTCAATGGTAAAAGTCGTTGAATTCCCCATATAAAGCTTCTCACCGACATCGGAAGCTTTGAGGCGAGAGAAAATCTCCTTGTCCGAGCAAACATACCTAGTAGCACCAGTATCCATCCACCACTTACGAGGATTAGAGCCAACACGCTTCACTTCAGAGACCGTAGCATGGAGGTCTATGTCACCCATCTCTTTGGAGATATCATTGACCATATTTGCTTATTTCATCTTCTTAGCCTTCTTAGGCTTCTTGCACTCAGAAGACCTATAACCCACTTTATTACCATTGTAGCACTTCCCTTGAAATTTCTTCTTCGAAATCCCTCCCTTGGGTGCCAGCTTTTCCCATTTACCAGAATTGATCTTCTTAGGCTTGGAGCTCTGAACATGCTCTACCATGTTTACCTTCTCAGTGGAAACATTTAATTTCTTCTTGGATCCCCTATTGTATTCTTCAATGCGAAGCCTAACAATCAGATCCTCCATAGATATCTCATTTCGCTTGTGTTTAAGATAGTTCTTGAAATCTTTCCATCCAGGTGGTAGCTTTTCAATCAAAGCTGCAACTTGGAAAGACTCACCAATGACCATTCTTTCAGCATAAATGTCATGAATGATCACATGCGGTTCTTTCACCTGACTGACCACAGTCTTAGGATTCGCCATCTTATAGTCAAGAAAGCGTCCAACAATCCACTTCTTATCCCTCAACGTCCTCAGTTTTGTACTTATGGTTAAGTGACTCTCATAAGGCCTTAGTTGTTGACTTCGAGAAATATACGTTATACAATGAGATAGCCAAAAAATTCAGCACATAATTCCGATAGATGTAGTCGGAGTACTTCCAAGCATCAGCAGCATATACAGTCTGTGTGTTGCTCTCAGTAGTGAGCAACGGTGCATCATCCTTTAGGAAGCGATTCAGATGCAATGTGATCGATAAAATTGCATCTTTTGTTGCCAATGTTTGAAGTTCATTTCATTGAACTTCTCAAGTTTATCAGCATGTGCAGCAGGAACTGTTGGCATTACAGGTGCGGCTGTTAGGGCGAAAACACGCGCTAAAATTACATGCAAGTATACGCGTTCGCAAGTAGTATAAGATATAAATCAGATTCGTTCCCACAGAGACTTTTTTAGTTAACTTAAGAATATGCACCTAAGAAACAATGGTATGGCTATCGCTCAATGATAAGACAATAACAAGTTGGGTTTTTATTAAACTAAGAGATTATACTAAATAACATTAACTAAGAGAATTGAGGTTGAATTACATATATGAGACAAACATGGGATTCTAACTTCATTACTAATTCATTCAAAGTCATTGTTCTTAACCTTAGCATGCAATGGTGATGACAACTAATCAGATAATACGAAACTAGTAAACGCCAACTTTCGTTACACGAATACCCTACTACCAGACATCCATAAAAGATATAGAAGCTGAATAGACACCAATTATGTTGAGACCCTTTATGTATATATAATTTGACAACATAAAGGTTTAATGAACAAGTTATCTATCGTGATTACATATGTCAAGTAAGATGGTTAAAATTACCTACGAATCATGCATATCAAATACATGAACCTATGATAGCATGGCAAGTTCTAAATCTCTATATTCACTGTCGCTTCAATAGAGATTAACACGCTATCTTATATGTTAGCTACGCACATAATATGAATAAGCACAACCAATACTAGGATAATAATCAATCACCACACACCAAGATATTGAAACATATTAACTATAAAAATTCATAAGTAAATCTGTTAGAACCCCACGATAACGATTAGTTCATAACCGAACTCATCGTCACCATGGATTCCAATGAAAGCATGATAATATATAATATAAGAGTACTAGGGTTCAAAGACAAATCGAAAACAAGCATCCAAGTATCAACTATATTAATGAAAACAAAAGTCTTCTTCTTTGTAGCCTTCTCGTGCTCTCTAGGTATTCTTATTGCTCTCCTCTCGCTCCTTGTTATTAAAAACATCTTTTTATTGGTTTATATAAGCCCCTAGTGGACCTGGACCCTCAAAATCATCAAATTCTACTAAAATCAGGATTCTGGGGCAAAAAGGGATGCGCGGCTGCGTTCAAATCAGCGAGGGCACGCTGTTTTTTTGGTAGAAAAGCGGGGCGGCCGTGCTGGGTTTGGGGGCGGCCGCGCCTGACTTCTGGACTTTTCTGTAGTTTCTTCTTTTGGACGTATCTTAAGTTCTGCTCATCAGAATTAGGCGATTCAACTTCCCACGCGAAGCTCTTGAGATCCTCTACAATTTGAGAGTGGCCTTGACTTCAGATTCTTGGCTCTTTTCAGCATATTTCCTTGAGAAGCTTCTTTCTTCCTGAAACTAATGTTGTAACACAAAAACACAAAAACACATCAAACATTCCAGATACTTGAGTACAAAACACCAATTTAAGCCTGAAATGAAGTGTTCCAAGTAGATATAAAATCCACTTATCACACCCCTAAACTTGAATCGATGCTTGTCCTCGGGCATAAACAGACTCAAAAACTACAAAACAAACTAATGCATAAATGCAACTACGTGAATGCAGCTAAATGATAATGTAACCAAATGAATAAGTCGATGCCTCTAAGAATGCAATGACTCAAAACAGAGCTCGAATAAATCCAACAAACCAACTCACAAACCAGAAACGTGTGTGTGTGGGATGCTTAAGAGATATACTCCCGATACTAGATCAATAATCATAACTTATCTATCATCAAAACAATCACAAGTTAATAACTAGAATAGACGTTAAACGCATAATGACTCACAACACCTTCATTTTACTAGAGTTATACAAGGATTCATGCTATTATTGAACACATAACACATAACAAAAATGCCTATTTGATCGTGCAATGAATGAGGTCCCAAAAGACTTATGTAATAATACCCATGTAGTGAGCGTTAGGTTAGCGGATCCCAGACTATAACTCGAGTACTAAAGAGCTCAATCTTGATCAATTATGCATAAACACATACTTTTTTTTCTTTTTCTCTTTTTTCTCTTTTTTTCAACAATTTCTGTGTGTTTCGCTCCATCTCATTCAACCCTAGCCTACTCATATAAATATGAGCCGACTACTGGCCATTTGACGCATAGCCTTACAACAACTAGCAATGAAATCCAAGCTTTTTTCTAGTTTAAAATTCAGTGTTCTTTTGCCATTAAGAGAATACCAAAAATTTTAAATATAAACAAGTGATTCAATCTCAACAAATAAACAAGTATGATCATGATCTAGCTCAAAAGCAATCTTATAAGACTTTGTGAAAATATTTTTATTTCTGGCATCCAAATCAGTTCATAAATACTTAAACATCCCTCTATTCATCATCACTACACTCAAATTAACATCAATCAATCAATCAGAAATAGCTCAACCTAAGGGATCATGTTAAATGCATGCACATGCAACTATATGAACTCACATAAAAAACACAAATAAATATGTTCTATATGAACAATCATGCAAAAATATGAATGAAATACAACTAAACATGCAACATGAATCTATATGAATCTATATGGACACACAAAAACTAATCCTTACATTATCACCCCCAAACTTAAAAATTTTAATGTCCTCATTGAATGTAATAATTAGGATACAAGGCATACTGAGTTAGCGGGAGGATCACCCTCTTCGGGTGAAGGATCAGGTGGCTAATCAACCTCGACACTAGTGTCTCAGAAAATAGGCGCGAGAGCGTGTGTTAAATCTGCAGCAAAATGATGGTGAATATCGTGCATGGCCTCCATATGCCTAGTCAATCGCCTGTACTGCTCATCACCAACACCAGTCCTATCAACTACCTGCTATACAGAAGAAAAACCCTCTGTAGGCACGGGAGGATCCGTTCGGCCACCCTCTACATCATCAAAAATATATCCCAACCCCTTGTCAGGGGGTGCACCTAAGAATGCATAACTCAAGTGATCTGGTAGTGGGTTGAGCTCAAGTGTGGGAGCTTCTTCAATAGATGGTTGAAAACGCTCCTCAGAATCTTTCAGCTATGTTAATCCAAGATACTCGAATGGCAGATTTATCCCCCTTTTCCATGGAGAAGCTTTCAAATACTGTTGTTGCTCTGCCCCTTCTTCATATTCACTATTAAATTTCCCTGTCAAGGCTCTCTCTAAAGTATCTAACCTTAGCACTTGCTCAAGTTCCGAATTCACTACAGAATCGACCATCTCTACTTTAAAGCATTCATCTTTAGTTGTGGGTAACTTTATTTCCTTGAACACATTAAAAGTGACCTTCTGATCATGAACCTTCATCGTAAGATCTCCTTTTTGCACATCAATCATAGTTCGGCCTGTAGCTAAGAATGGTCCCCCCCCCAAGATAATGGGAATCTTCTTATCTTCCTCAAAATCCAAAATTACAAAATCAGCAGGGAAGATGAGTTTGTCCACCTTAAACAAGACATCCTCCACTATTCCTCGGTGATAAGTGATGGAACGATCAGCTAGTTGTAATGACATGTAAGTCGGTTTTAGATCAGGTAGACCAAGCTTCTTGAAGATGGATAAGGGCATCAGATTGATGCTAGCTCCCAAATCACACAAGCATTTGTCGAAAGACAAGTTTTCAATAGTGCAAGAAATCGCGAAGCTTCCAGGATCCTTAAGCTTCGGAGGCAATATCTGTTGCAGAACTACACTGCATTCCTCCGTAAGAGCAACGGTTTCTAAGTCATCGAGCTTCACTTTCCGAGAGAGAATACATTTCATAAAATTCGCATAACTAGGCATCTGTTCAAGAGCTTTAGCGAAAGGTATGTTGATGTGAAGTTTCTTGAACACCTCCAGAAACTTAGCAAATTGCTTATCCAACTTCTGCTTCTGCAGCCTCTTAGGAAAAAAAGGTGGAGGATAGACCTGTTTCTCCCCTATATTACCCTCAGGAGGAGTGTATTCCACAATTTTCTTCCTTGATTCCACCCCGGCATCCTTCTGCACCACTTTTTCAAGTACAATCTCATTTGCTGAAATTGGCAAGGGTGTAGATGCACCTGCATTCTGGACAGAGTTTTCATACTATTCGTCTTGCTGAATTTCGGGGCTTGCGATCTTTCCAGGCCTCAAGGTGATGGCATTCACCTGTTCTTTAACTTCCCCCTTGCCTGGATTGGCCTCTGTATCACTAGGAAGCGTTCCTGGTAGTCGATTCAATAAGGCGTTAGCAATTTGCCCTATCTGGTTTTCTAGAGTCTTGATAGAAACAGCCTGGCTTTGGCATATAAGAGCCTGGTTTTGCACATAAGCCTCAACTCTTCCAATTCAGATTTTTCATTCAAAGATTGACATGCACCATGAGTTTGTTATTGAAGTTGGAGTTGTTGTCTTGGTACAAATTGATGCTGAAAACTGGGAGGATTGAATTGTTTGTTTCCAAACTGTTAGAATGGATGTTGCATCGCATTCTGATTATTGCTCTAGCTGAAGTTAGGATGATTCCAGTTGTCCGGATGATAAGTGTCTAGAACTGATTGCTGCGATCTCTGAAAGTTGCTCACAAATTGGGCCGATTCACTAGATATAGCGCATTGCTCTGTCACATGCGAACCTGCACACAGCTCAAAAACACTGGTTATCTGATTAACACCATAGTTAGCCAGGGAATCGATCTTCCTAGACAACGCCTTTAGTTGAGAAGTGATAGTCGTAGCTGTATCCACTTCAAGAACTCCTGTTACCTTGCCATGTGGCAATCTTTGGATTGGATACTGATATTCATTAGCATCCATCAGTTCAATTAGATCATAAGCTTCCTCATAGTTCTTTGCCCATCATGTTCCACTTGATGCTGCATCGAGCATGGGTCTTGACTGTGCTCCCAAACTGTTATAGAAGTAATTGATCATCATCCAATCAGGCATTTCATGATGAGGACACTTTCTAAGCATCTCCTTGTAGCGCTCCCAAGATTCACATTAAGATTCTCCCGATTACTGCGCAAATTGAGTAAGAGCATTCCTTATTGCAGCTGTCTTCGTCATAGGGAAGAATTTAGTAAGAAAGTTCTGAGCAAGATCCTCCCAAGTAGTGATAGAACCTGCTGGTAGAGAATGTAACCAACTGTTAGGTCCCAATTTGTTTGTAGAAGGGGGGGGTTGAATGCAAACAATACCGTTTCGTCGAATAAAATACGGAATAAAATTGTGAAACAAAATTCAAGTTAAATAAAACTTTTATTAAACTTGAAAGGTGTTACAACTACGGTATCGATTACAAGGGATTAATCTCAAATCAATTATTACAAATTTAGAATAAATTCGACATGAACTTTTTCTATTTTTGTAATTAAAAGATCAAATGCTAAAAGCGATTTGAGATTAAGTTCTAGGGATTTTAATCCGCTAGATTGATATACAAGAACAAGATAAGTAATTCTAGTGGTTTGGATTTAACATTAACAAACTAGAATATTTGATCTTGAATAAGCAGATGAATGATGAAATATTTTCTTTTGTTTTCTGCTGTGTTTTCTTGTTCTGTATGTGCTGCTCTGTTTTTGCTGAGTTATGTGTTGATATTGTCTTCTGCTTTCTTTTAAACAATCACAGCCGAAGTTGTTGAACTGGTGTGACAATCTATTTGAGCTTGAAGGACTTTCGGTGAGACAATCTATTAGAGCTAGGAAGACAATTAAAATGAACTAGCAAGACTTTCGGTATGACTATTGATTGTCATACCGATTGTCATAGTAGTACAATTGAAATTGTTTTTCTGAATACATAATTGATTTTAATCTAATTGAAAATTCTATCAATACAATCAACTGAATTAGCAAGACATTCGGTATGACTATCAATTGTCATACCGATTGTCATACTAGAACAATCAGTTGTCTTTTTTTAGAATTATCACAGATTTTAATCAATTAACATTCTGAAAATCCTTAATATTAATTCTAAATTAATTAATCAATTTAATTCAATTAATCAATAAATTAATCCTTGCAGATATAATTTATTCTCTTAATTAGATTATATGACTTAATTAATTAATAGAGAATTAATACTATCCCTGAGCAGCATCCCTTCTTCTGACAATCTTCTGAAAGTCTCTGAGACTTATGAATCAATTCCGTCACTTCAATGCTGACACTCGATGTACTGTCTGGTTCATGAGTGACTAACTTTCGTGACGTTTCTTCATGTCTTGACTTTGTTGTTCTGATTGAATCCTTGTAATAAATGATACCTTGACGAGATCTCTGTCACTTGATTAAATCCACGATCTTGATTTATATCACTGAGGCATGATCAAATTCTTGAACTTCTTCCAGTGAATCTTCAAGTCTGCAGATGAACAATGTTTCTTTATTCTTTGACAGATGTTACTTTGTGAGATCTCTCTGATGCTTGATCCACTATTTACTTATTACATTCTTATTTGAGTTGAGTTAAATACTCGAATAAACGAGTAGGCTATGACATATGCCTTTCAATCTCCCCCTATTTGCTTGTTAGACAATAACAACAAATACCTAGAGGATAACTCAACTAACAAATAAGAAAAAGATATAAACAGTAATGTAAAGTAAATAGCAGAAAAGTTCTGGATTATATTTAACATTTTCCAGATTCCAAATGAAATTTACAAGTGAATACAAGATAGATGTTCCTCTAGCCTGAACATATAACTACATTAGACTATCTTGATTCATAACGCTCTAATCATATTACATTGAGTTTTGAGCTAATTGACTTTAGTTGTCTTCTCTTCTGACTTCACCTTCTTCTAAATCTTGAAGCAATTCCTTGTCAAAAACACGATCCTTTTCTGAAGTGAAGCTTGCAGGTCTGACTGGTTGAACTCCAACTGTCTTCAACTTATTCTTGAGTTGATTGTACCTTTTAACATTCTTCTCACAATAAGCTTGAATCAAGTCAGCAGCTTGAGTCTTCAACATGGATGAATATCCAGCAGTTCTCAAATGATGTTCCATCCAGACCAGATGCTTAGCTGAGTAGTCTTTAAGAGATTGTACATCTAGCTGACAGATTTGAAGACAATCAGACTTAAAGAATCTCACCTGATGAGGATTGTTGACCACTTGAGGACTAGCCCTGCTGGCAAACTCTTTAAGCCTTTCCCGAAGAACTTCATTCAACTCTGAGCTTCTTTTCACTTTGTTTAAAAGAACCCAAATCTCTGACAACGAACGATTCTCAAATAGATGAAGTGACACTTTGAATGATCCTTCACTCTGACAATATACAAAAATGCTCATCTCATTTAGGGATCTATCAAAAGCAGCTGTGATCCTTGAGACTTCAGTCTTGATAGCATTCATGTACATGTCATTGTTAGGATTTGAGATTTCCAGCTTGTCAAGAAGATGTAAGAACTGCCTATCATTGTTAGTGCATAGCTGAGGCATATCGAGTACTCTCCTAGCTTCATCCCACTTTCCACCAATCTTCAGTCTGACATCTCTTCTCCTTTCTTGAGCTTTAATGTCATGAAGACGTTGCTTTTGAAGAGTTTCTGTTCTTTGTATGTCTTTTCTCCTATCAATGATCTGTGAGACCTTCTTGAGTTCAGCTTCTTTTCTTTGCATCTCTGACTGCTCTTTCTGAAATTCTTTCTCAAACCTAGGATCCACTGTATCTTCTTCTTCCCAATCTTCAAAATCACTTTCTTCTTCAGCTTCAAATAACCCATCTTTATCTTCCTGAACTGGTTCAGTGGGAATGTCAAAAATATCGAAGTCATCCTGTTCTCCACTGTAGTAGGCATCATCAGCCTTTCCTTTATCTCCAGCAGAAGTATCTTTTTCTTTCCCTTTGGAACTACTCCCTTTCTTCTCCCCCTTAGTTGAGGGATCCTCTACTGACTTTCCTTTGAAACCTCCACCACTTCCAGAGCCTGATCCTCCACCAGACGGTCATTCAAAATAAGCTCTTTGTTCTTCATTAGGGCAATGAGAATTCTTGATCATGTAATATAAGTGCTTCATGCCTTCATTTAGATGTTCCATGCCCGTCTCTATCTTTAGAAATCTTGAGTTGTCCAGTGAATGATTCATCTCAACGAGGTCTTCAAGAGAAGTCATTCTTGTATGTAGGGAGCAGAAGTTGGATATGTCATCAGCTGATAAATTTGGAGTGTCCTGAATAGAATTGAGCTTTGGTATTACAGTAGTCTTTAAATCTGAGATGTCATTCCTTATGATTGCAAGCTGATTGTTGACAGAGGTGGAAGAAGAAGACCGTTCAACCACTTGTGCTTTGAATGCTTGAGCTTCAGCTTGACTTTTAGCAAGTTCTTCTTTCAGGGCAGCAATCTGAGCTAACAGGTTGACAGTATCAGTGTCTGTGTGTGCTCTCACCTGAAGTTCACTCGTATTTGGTTCACTCATCTCACGTGCATGTGTTTCTCTCAATATGATTGCTCGTGAGGAGTCTTCCAATTGCTGTTCTTGTGTACCTGCATTAAAAATCACCCTAGCCTCTTCAAGAGAGGTCAGTGGTGGTGCAATGGGAATTCGCGAGTCCCGATCCTCAGTCAATGCTATCAAATCTTTTGGAATAGATGTCTGAATTGCTTCAGGGATAGATTGACCGAGTTGCCCTCCACTTTCTCCAGATAAATCTGCGAGTGGAGAATCCCATAAGGGAGCCAGAGTTGTTGGATCTGGGAGGGGAGAAAATGACTCTATTAAAGATGGCGGAGAGTCAGATTTTCCCTCTGAAGCATGTGACTGCTCTTCTGCCGTAACTATGGCAGGCACTGTAACCGACTCTACGTGCACTCCTCGCTGGGTGTCCTGAGTATTATCTGGGGAAGTGTATGGTTCCATTGTGAGTAATGGAATTGTGCTTGACTCAGTACAAGATGCCATGGCCCGATGGCGAATTTCAATAGATGCATCCTGTTGAGAGAATGCCTCTAGTAACTGTTCATTGGCCATTTCAAAGTCCATGTCCTGTTGGGAGGACAAGGATGAGCTTTCAGATGCCTCAGAATAGGTTTTTCTTTTCTTAGGAGGAGGCAGAGCTGAGGGTTCACTCATATTTGACATTGTACTACTTCCTAATAATCTTCTGGGTAACATTTTAGACAGTGGGGGAGAGGGTGAGATAGAATGAGACTCTGTGTTTGGCTCTATGACCTGGGATTGAAGCTGTGGTTCTACAACTTCATGGTCAGCCCTATCAACCACTGAGGGTCTGTTAACAGAAGTAGGAAGAGAGTGAGAGAGAGAGTGAGGAGTTACTACCTGTAATGGAAGAGCCTGGGTGGCTTGAACCACTGGAGGTTGAGGTTGCTGTTCATGGCCGGGAAGATTAAAAATAGGCAAGGGAATATAATTGGCCATGAAAGCAGATACAAGTACTGGTACTTGCATAAATTTGAAGGTTGTGTCTTGGCGAGTGTAAATCTTTTTGCTAACTGGTGGGGGTTCGGTTACAGCAGAGTTAGCAAAAAGTGCTTTGTGTTCAGGGGTGAGTAGATGATCTGCTATGAGCATAAGAAAACGAGCATAGTAACATGATACCCTACGATTTGTAGAATGATCACGTAAAGCAGAAGTTAGACGTCTCAAGAGAATGGGAAAAAGTAGTTTGCCAAAATTGATCCTTTGATTGAAAACAACCGCAAGACCAATATACTGCAGGGTGGAAGTAATGTTATGAAAATTAGATTTTGTGCAGTTGGCAAACACTTTGGAAAGTGTATCGAAGAATATATCCCATTCAGACACCAAATTTGATTTAGAAAGTTTGGTTAAATTGATCACCCCCTGATAGTGAATAGCATTGAAAAAATTTGTGATATCATTTTCAGAGGGTAAATTACAGAAATTGTCTAGTGGAAAATTTAACGCACGATTGACGACTGTTTCATCAACTACATACTGTGTGTTTGCGATGGTGAATGAAAAAGATTTTGAATCATCGGCCACAGTAGAAGTTGTGCAAATCAGTCTAAGTAGATCGACGTTTAAAATCATATTTGATTTAATAGCAGAGCTAACAATCGAATGATCATTTAAAAATCTAATCCAAGGCTTAAATTTTTCAACATCACATTTTTCCGGATTGAAATAACCAACTTGATTATGCGCGACAATTTGGAAATTGAGAGCCATTTTTTATAAAATAATAATAAGACACAAGCTTTTCAGAATTTTAAGAATAATATTAAGAAAATTCGAATTAATTAAATTAATTTAATAATTCGAATTAAATTAATTATAATCGAAAAATTTAGACAGAAATGTATCTCGTTAAAATTCTTAAATCACTAACACAGTTTTGACACACCAAAAGACACAAATAAGAAATTAAAATTAAAATGGAATTGAAGGGGCAAACTGATTTTAATTTGATTTTTGCGTTTTTTATAATAACTTTTATTTTCAGAAAATTCAACAGCACTTCTTTATGTATATACTTATATGTATATATCACTAAAGTGATGATTAAGTTTGCTGAGTAAAAACTCGAGCAAGGAAATAACAGGTTTGGTTTGGTTCGAAGAGAGAGAAGAGAGAAAATGGAGAGAAAACTGTTAGAAATTCTTTGAAATGAACTGCTATGTTGAAAATGATTCAAAACAAAACAGCAACAGCCTTTATATAACAGCTGGTATGACAATCCGGGATTGTCATACCGATTGTCATACCAGGCAAAAGAAGGAAAAGAAACAAATAAAAATAAACAACTGGTATGACAATCTGATAGTCATACCGATTGTCATACCAGTACAAAATAAAACAATATAATTCTGATATTAATTTTATTACTGGCATGACAATCAATAGTCCTACCGATTGTCTTGCCAGTTATAAAATTAATCTGATATTAAAATAAGCATTAACAGATTTATATATTTCCATGTTTACTGAAATGATTTTCAGCAAGACAATTTTAATTGTCTTGCCGATTGTCTTTGCAGTAGAAAAACAAAATGAATATGTACAGACAACTATTAATGTACTGAAACTTTATTACAAAATAGTAAAACTGAAATAAATACTTAAAATTTTTACAGAAAATAAAGACAATATTTCAGAATTAATTATTTTTATTCCAAAAATAGATTTCTGTTGAATTTTAGCAAATAAAATTCATAGAAAAATATTTTTAGAGGAAATAAAATATTCTGAGATATTTTAAATTAACAAGTAGAGTAAATAACATAGATAAGATAATATATATTACATAGAAATAAGCAAGAAATATGATAAAATGATAAAATAAATTTGCAAATGAATTTTTCATTTATGAAAAATTCATTTGTAAATTCATTCAAGAACAGATTCCAGATATTAATTAAATTAATCACAAAAACTATTTAACATGCCCAATTTACCAACTAATCTGGTAAATGTGGATTCGTCAAGTGGTTTAGTGAAAATATCTGCTATTTGTTCTTCTGTTGGAACAAAAAATAGTTCAACAGTACCATTCATGACGTGCTCTCTAATAAAATGATACCTGATGTCAATGTGCTTTGTCCTCGAGTGCTGCACAGGGTTGTTGGTGATGGCTATTGCACTTGTGTTGTCACATAAAATAGGAATCTTGTTCAATACAGAGCCATAGTCTCGTAGTTGGTTCCTAATCCACAAGATCTGAGCACAGCAGCTTCCAGCAGCAATATATTCAGCCTCGGCCGTTGAGTTGGAAACTGTTTGCTGTTTCTTGCTGTACCATGAGACTAGCCTGCTTCCTAAGAATTGACAACTTCCTGAGGTGCTTTTCCTATCAACAACACTTCCTGCATAATCTGAATCTGTATATCCGACAAGGTTAAAACCAGATTCTTTAGGGTACCAAATACCTAGATTTGGTGTTCCCTTAAGATATCTTAAGATTCGTTTAACAGCAACGAGATGAATATCTCTAGGATCCGCTTGGAACCTTGCACATAGGCATGTAGCATACATAATATCTGGTCTACTCGCAGTAAGATAGAGTAACGAGCCAATCATACCTCTGTAGCTTGTGACATCTACCTTAATGGAGTTTTCACATGGTCCAAGCTTGACAGCTGTAGTTGATGGAGTCCTTGCTGATGCAGAATCCTCTAGATTGTATTTTTTGAGGAGTTCCTTGAGATACTTGGATTGACAAATAAATGTTCCATCTAACCTTTGATTTACTTGTAATCCAAGAAAGAACTTCAGCTCTCCCATCATGCTCATTTCAAACTTGCTGTGCATTAACTTAGCAAATCTCTTACAGAGATTATCATTAGTAGACCCAAATATTATATCATCCACATAGACTTGGACTAATATAGTATCATTCTTATGTTTTTTAGAAAAGAGAGTTTTGTCTATGACACCTCTAATAAAGCTATTTTCAATAAGAAATTCAGAGAGAGTGTCATACCATTTTCTTGGTGACTGTTTTAGCCCATAGATAGCCTTGAAAAGAAAGAAGACAAAATCCATATGATCTGGATCTTCAAAACCAGGAGGTTGCTCTACATATACCTCTTCATCCAGCTTTCCATTCAGAAAGGCGCTCTTGACATCCATTTGATAAACTTTAAAGTTTGAAAATGCTGCGAATGCCAGAAATATCCTGATGGCCTCAAGTCTAGCCACTGGAGCATAGGTTTCATCATAATCAATACCTTCAGCTTGAGAATACCCTTTAGCTACCAGTCTTGCCTTGTTTCTTGTAACCACACCATCTTCATCTAGTTTATTCCTGAATACCCACCTTGTACCAACAGCTTTCTTGTGTACAGGCCTAGGTACCAGTTTCCAGACTTGTTGACTTTCAAACTGATTGAGTTCATCTTGCATAGCAATCACCCAATCTGGATCAGTTAGTGCTTCTTCAATTTTCTTAGGTTCCATCTCAGAAAGAAATCCTGAGAACAGACACTCATTTTGAGTAGCACGTCTAGTTCTGACTCCAACATCTGGATCACCAATAATCAACTCAAAAGGGTGAGCTTTATTCCAGACAGTCTGTCTTGGAAGATTTGATCTTGATGATTCGCCTTGAAATTCATTGTGATGTTGTGTCCTACTAGATGATCCTTCAGCATCTCCCCCTGAGTTGTTGCCATGTTGACTTGAAGATTCTCCGTCAGTAGCAGTGGTATCTCCATTGTTTCCAGAGTTTCCATCACTATTACCTTGAGTATTATCAGGATTAACAGGT
Source organism: Apium graveolens (assembly GCF_009905375.1). NCBI lineage: Eukaryota > Viridiplantae > Streptophyta > Magnoliopsida > Apiales > Apiaceae > Apium > Apium graveolens. The sequence continues at coordinate 23,910 of NW_027418607.1, forward strand.
TCTTCAACAGCAACAACCTCAGGTTCTTGACCATGTTCTGACTCTGAATCTGACGTATCATCAAACTTCAGTTTCTCAGAAGGATCTTCAGTTTGGATACTAGGGAGTTTAGTGTCATCAAATGTAACATTGACACTTTCAGTTACTTTGTGTTGATCAATGATATACACTCTATATGATCTTCTTCCATATCCAACAAAAATACCCTCATATGCCTTTGCCTCGAACTTACCACGACGATCATCTCCATCCTTGAGCACGAAGCATCTGGCACCAAATACATGAAAGTATTTGATAGAAGGTTTCTGTTCATTCAAAATCTCATAAGGAGTTTTCATGAAGTCTTTGTTGATTAGAGTTCGATTCTGAGTATAACATGCAGTATTGACAGCTTCAGCCCAAAAGTACATTGGAAGACCTGATTCATTTAACATCGTTCTTGCAGCTTCAATCAATGTACGATTCTTCCTTTCTACCACTCCATTTTGCTGAGGGGTTCTAGGAGCTGAAAATTGTCTGGTAATCCCTTTGTCTGTACAGAATCCATTTAGAAGTGCATTCTTGAATTCTGTTCCATTATCTGACCTTATTGCTCTAACAGGGACGTTAGAATCTAACTCAATCATCTTGATATGATCAATCACAACTTGTGGTGTTTCATCCTTAGAGTGAAGAAATAAAACCCACGTATACTTGGAATAGTCATCAACTATCACAAGACAGTAACACTTCTTTGACATAGAAAGGATATTAACTGGACCAAATAAATCCATGTGCAATAATTGCAGAACACCAGTTATGGAAGATGTGTCAGTGCCTTTGTGACTTGCTTTCTTTGACTTTCCTTTCTGGCAAGCCTCACATAGTCCTTCTGGAGAGAATTCCAGCTGAGGCAGACCTCTTACCAATTCTCTTTTGACAAGAGAATTCATTGTCTTGAAATTGAGATGGGAAAGTCTCTTGTGCCATAGCCAACTCTCATTTGACGATGCTTTTGCATAGAAACAATTGACTTCAAGATTGCTTCCAGAGTTCATGTCAGCTACGAACAGATTTCCTTTCCGTATTCCCATTAAGGAGGGTTTTTCACTTTTCTTGTGCAGAATCTGACACTTCAGCTTGTCGAATAAAACATTGTAGCCGTTGTCACAGAACTGACTAATGCTAAGCAGATTATGTTCAAGTCCTTGCACAAGATATACATTTTCAATGATAACATTTCCAGCTTGCAAGCAGCCATATCCCTCCGTTAAACCTTTGCTGTTATCTCCAAAGGTAACCACTGGGCCAGCTTTCTCAACCACATTTGATAGCAGGGCTCTATCTCCGGTCATATGTCTTGACGATCCACTGTCAAGAATCCACACTACCGGTTGTACCTGTTTAATGCCCTGCAATACAAATGGATTAGAACTTCTTCGGAACCCAAGCTTTGCTGGGTCCGGCATACTTGTAAAATTGGCCTTTATCAGGCAAAACAACATTCTTAATTTCACTATTCTCAACATTCTCAATGACTGAACATTTGACCTTTAAAACAGCCTTATCAGATTTATGTTTAGGCTTAGGCACAAATGTCTCCTTTCTAGCTTTAGGAGGACTAGCAGTCTTAGACCTATCATGCTTTCTATTATTCACATGCTGACGAGGAGTAGTCTTATCATTAGAAGCATGCTTACCATTAAAATAAGCAAACAACAGATTAAAAGCACAAGACATACAATCAGGAACACCACATGCTTTATGAGAAGGATTAACAATAGGCAACTTATGCATGGTAGACATGGCATTTATGCTATCCAACTCATGTGTGTCTGAGTTAGTCTCAGTTGCTTTCACAACCTTGACTGGAACTTTTGACACACTTGACTTGGAGACAGCTTTCCCATTAGCATTATCTTCAGCACGGATTTCTTCTTGAATAATAAAAGAGGTCTCATCAAATGGTTCAGCAATTGATTCCTTATAGAGGGGTTCATCAACACCCTTAAGCACATGTGGTACTTCCCTGCCTTTAGCACATACATGAGGAGGGGAGTTTATGCCTAATTTTCCAATAGCAGCATTGTAATCATAACCTATTCCATGTGTTTGATTAACAGCTTGCTTATTGTAAAACTCTTTGGACTTCGAACAAGAATTAAAGTAAGCTTTAACCTTAGCCTCAAGACCGGTGATCTTGTCTTTGAGAATAGTTTCGAGTTGTCTATAACAGTCAACTCTATTCTCTAGAAAAGATACTTGGTCTTTAAGTTTATCTTGATTAATGTGCACAAGTCTTAATTCATTGACCTCTTTCTCAAGGTCTTTGATTTGTTGATTTAACAATTCATTATCACGACGAGCACAATCTAAGTTACCTCTTAGATGATAAACCATTTCAGCATCAGAAAGTTTTACCTCTTTTCTTGACGATGAGGTGCTTGCATCACTAGCCATGAGAGCAAGATTCCCAACTTCTTCATCTTCACTGTCAGTATCATCCCAGCTTCTTCCCTTTGCCAGGTACGCCCTTTCAGATTTACTCTTCTGATTAGAATCGTAAGAGTTCTTCCTTGCTTGTTTTGGCTTCCTGCATTCTGTGGCAAAGTGTCCCAACTCATTACAGTTGAAGCATCGAATGGTGCTTCGATCAACCATCCCTGTTTTATACCCACCACTGCTGGTGTTAGAGGATGAAGATCCACCTTTCTGGAATCTGTTGTAGTTGGACTTGTACTTGAACTTGGGATTCCTTTTGAATCTGACATTTGAGAATCTCTTGACAATCAGGGCCATTGACTCATCCTCCAATTGCTCCAGTTCTTCCAAGGAATAATAATCATCTCCTGATTGATTTGTAGTAGGTGAATCAAATTCTGCTACTATCACATTATCTTCAACCTTGGAAGACTGTACCATTCTATCTGACTGTTGAGATTGTTGTTGATATAGTGGTTGTTGTTGTTGTTGTTCATCAGCTACCAGAGCAGTAGACGTGCTGACCACTCTTCCTTTCCCGTAAACTTCCTTCTGCTGAATCTGCTCCAACTCATAAGTCTTTAACACACCATAGAGCCTTTCCAAAGAAATCTCACTCAGATCTCTTGCTTCTCTTATGGCAGTGATTCTATGTTCGAGATGAGTTGGCAGTGTTAAAAGGAACTTTTTATTGACCTCCCTGATGGAATAGTATTTACCATTAATGTTCAGGTTGTTGATCAATGCATTGTACCTCTCAAACACTTCAGTGATTCCTTCTCCTGGATTAGATTTGAAGTATTCATACTCAGAGGTTAGGATTTCTAGTTTGTTCTCCCTAACTTCCTCTGTGCCTTCATTAATAATCTCAATAGTTTCCCAGATATGTTTAGAATCTTTACAATTCATCACATGTCTGTTCATTAGGGGATTAAGGGAATCTACTAAGATTAATTGAAGGCTAGCATCCAGGGAAGCTTCTTCTATTTCAGCAGGAGAGAAGTCCTCAGGATCCTTCACATAAGTTCTCGCTTTGGTGATCACCACATCATTCTCTATTACCTCTGGTTCAATAACCATAGGAATTTTTGGACCCTTCTTCAACACTTGCAAATATTTGGGATTAGCAACCTGTAAAAACAGTAGCATCTTCTTCTTCCACATCACATAATTTTCTTTATCGAAAAGTGGAATTTTAACGGTTCCAACTTTTTGTGTAGTCATTATGAATTTTTGAGTGAATAAAAATTCAAGAAGTGAAAGAAACACAAAAGTCTAGGATCTTGATTTGTACGTTAATCAGAAGGCTCTGATACCAATTGTTAGGTCCCAATTTGTTTGTAGAAGGGGGGGGTTGAATGCAAACAATACCGTTTCGTCGAATAAAATGCGGAATAAAATTGTGAAACAAAATTCAAGTTAAATAAAACTTTTATTAAACTTGAAAGGTGTTACAACTACGGTATCGATTACAAGGGATTAATCTCAAATCAATTATTACAAATTTAGAATAAATTCGACATGAACTTTTTCTATTTTTGTAATTAAAAGATCAAATGCTAAAAGCGATTTGAGATTAAGTTCTAGGGATTTTAATCCGCTAGATTGATATACAAGAACAAGATAAGTAATTCTAGTGGTTTGGATTTAACATTAACAAACTAGAATATTTGATCTTGAATAAGCAGATGAATGATGAAATATTTTCTTTTGTTTTCTGCTGTGTTTTCTTGTTCTGTATGTGCTGCTCTGTTTTTGCTGAGTTATGTGTTGATATTGTCTTCTGCTTTCTTTTAAACAATCACAGCCGAAGTTGTTGAACTGGTGTGACAATCTATTTGAGCTTGAAGGACTTTCGGTGAGACAATCTATTAGAGCTAGGAAGACAATTAAAATGAACTAGCAAGACTTTCGGTATGACTATTGATTGTCATACCGATTGTCATAGTAGTACAATTGAAATTGTTTTTCTGAATACATAATTGATTTTAATCTAATTGAAAATTCTATCAATACAATCAACTGAATTAGCAAGACATTCGGTATGACTATCAATTGTCATACCGATTGTCATACTAGAACAATCAGTTGTCTTTTTTTAGAATTATCACAGATTTTAATCAATTAACATTCTGAAAATCCTTAATATTAATTCTAAATTAATTAATCAATTTAATTCAATTAATCAATAAATTAATCCTTGCAGATATAATTTATTCTCTTAATTAGATTATATGACTTAATTAATTAATAGAGAATTAATACTATCCCTGAGCAGCATCCCTTCTTCTGACAATCTTCTGAAAGTCTCTGAGACTTATGAATCAATTCTGTCACTTCAATGCTGACACTCGATGTACTGTCTGGTTCATGAGTGACTAACTTTCGTGACGTTTCTTCATGTCTTGACTTTGTTGTTCTGATTGAATCCTTGTAATAAATGATACCTTGACGAGATCTCTGTCACTTGATTAAATCCACGATCTTGATTTATATCACTGAGGCATGATCAAATTCTTGAACTTCTTCCAGTGAATCTTCAAGTCTGCAGATGAACAATGTTTCTTTATTCTTTGAAAGATGTTACTTTGTGAGATCTCTCTGATGCTTGATCCACTATTTACTTATTACATTCTTATTTGAGTTGAGTTAAATACTCGAATAAACGAGTAGGCTATGACATATGCCTTTCACCAACACTTAGCTTTATCCCTCAGAGAGAATGGGAAAAGCCTCAGCTTTATAGCATCTTCAAAAACTCCATTGAACTTGAAACTGTCGCAGATCTCGATATAATCTCTGATGTGCATGTTGGGATCAACTATAGGAGAACCCCCAAACTGAATTAAGTTTTGTACTATCTCAATTATTCCAGGCTTGATCTTAAAGGTATTAGCTGCGATAGCTGGCCTGACATTGCTAGATTGAATGTCATTGATCCTTGGTTGAGAATAATCCATCAATGCTTTCGTTGATGTTGGATCTCCCATTGTAATGAGTACCTGAAACACAAACAAGTAAACCATGAAAGTAAAAGAATTCGAGTCAGTGAAATTTAACGACCACTGATGTCAAGCACATAAACTAAAAATTAACACCGAGTCCCCAACAGCGGTGCCAAAAACTTGTTAGGGCGAAAACACGCGCTAAAATTACACGCAAGTATACGCGTTTGCAAGTAGTATAAGATATAAATCAGATTCATTCCCACAGAGACTCTTTTTAGTTAACTTAATATTATGCACCTAAGCAACAATGGTATGGCTATCGCTCAATGCTAAGACAATAACAAGTTGGGTTTTTATTAAACTAAGAGATTATACTAAATAGCATTAACTAAGAGAATTGAGGTTGAATTACTTATATGAGACAAACATGGGATTCTAAATTCATTACTACTTCATTAAAAGTCATTGTTCTTAACCTTAACATGCAATGGTGATGACAACTAATCAGATAACACGAAACTAGTAAACGCCAACTTTCGTTGCACGAATATCCTACTACCAGACATCCAAAAAAGAGATAGAAGCTGAGTAGACACCAATTATGTTGAGACCCTATATGTCTATAGAATTTGACAACATAAAGGTTTATTGATCAAGTTATCTATTGTAATTACATAGGGCAAGTAAGATGGTTAAAATTACCTAAGAATCATGCATAACAAATACATGAACCAATACTAGCATGGCAAGTTTTAAATCTCTATATTCATTGTTGCTTTAATAGAGATTAACACACTATCTTATATGTTAGCTACGCACATAAGGTGAATAAGCACAACCAATACTAGGATATCAATCAATCACCACACACCAAGATATTAAAAAAAATTAACCATAGAAATCCATAAGTAAATCCATTAGAACCCCACGATAACGATTAGTTCATAACCGAACTCATCGTCACCATTGGTTCCAATGAAAGCATGATAATAAAAAATATAAGAGTACTAGGGTTCAAAGACAAATCGAAAACACGCATCCAAGTAGCAACTATATTAATGAAAACAAAAGTCTTCTTCTCTGTAGCCATCTCCTGCTCTCTAGGTCTTCTTATCGCTCTCCCCTCGCTCCGTGTTGTTAAAAATATCTTTTTATTATTTTATATAAGCCCCTAATGGACCTGGACCCTCAAAATCATCAAATTCTACTAAAATCAGGATTCTTGGGCAAAAAGGGTGGGGCGGCCGCGCTGGGTTTGGGGGAATCTGCGCCTGACTTCTGGACTTTTCTGCAGTTTCTTCTTTTGGCCGTATCTTGAGTTCTGCTCGTCAGGATTAGGCGATTCAACTGCCCACACGAAGCTCTCGAGATCCTATACAATTTGGGAATGGTCTTAACTTCAGATTCTTGGCTCTTTTCAGCATATTTCCTTGAGAAGCTTCTTTTTTCCTCAAACTAATGCATGTAATGCAAAAATACAAAAACACATCAAACATACCAGATACTTGAGTCCAAAACACCAATTTAAGCCTGAAATTAAGCGTTCCAAGTAGATATAAAATCCACTTATAAGCAGCAGGAACCACATGTGTGACATGAGATACGTGTATCTGTACTACAAGCATATGCACACCGGTATGCACCACATGTAAAGTCAGAAGAACGAATCCTACCGACATATGTCCAAAGGACACACTAAACTGTCCAATGATAATGTGTCCCATAGGCACATATCCCGAAGGCACATGTCCAAAAGGTGTCTGACCCCCATCAGATACTACGATTTGTGCGTTAGGGTTAGGTGCCTGCTCGTGAACCCCATTAGATCCAACAATCTGTGCATTGGGATCAACCGTCGTGTTCATCGCGTTGGGATCCAGCGATCTATGATTCGTCTATGGCACCCAAATATCTAGAACCAACCCTAATTATATGTAACTATCAAGCATATTAATTATGTAAACTCCGCAAAAATTTTGCTAGATATTGGAGCAGTAACGAACATTTTTCTTCTATAAGAATCTCTAATAAAGGAAAACTCTTAATTAAATTCTATGTGATATGACATAAATTAAGTTATTGGAATTATATAAAAAATAATTGCACCCCAATGTGTTATTGTTGTTAGTTAAAATTTAGGCAACTTCGTGGTGTTGGTTATATTTGTTATATCTCTATAAGCCTATAACAAAGTTTTACATTATTTATTATCGTATTGAAATAATATATATATTTATAATAACCTAAACTAATTATGACATACTCCCTCCGTCTCTCCCGATTCTTAATATTGGGGTTAGACACGAGTTTAGAAAAACTGTAATTTATGGATGAAAAGTAATAAAGGTTAGTAAAGTTGTGGAATCAATAAATATTTAATATATAAAGTGAATTTATCGGAGGAAATTATTTAATGTAACTAAATTTTATATTAAAATTTGACTAATTTAGGAAACTTTTTGAATGATAAAAAATGAGAGGGAAGTCCCAACCCATTGAATAAATGGAAATTATGAAAAATGAGAGGGCCAAAGAGATTACCATTTTTATAGCCAATCCCGTCGAAAGACGGTCCCTTACAAAATTAACAAATTGTAAATGATATTTATTTTATATTACTTTAGATAACCTTTTTAAGTAATATTATTGGAGATGCTCTAAGCCCATATACAAATTTTAAATTATGATCCATTTTTTAACAAAAGAATATTTAGCAGTTCATCAATTCGATTTCAACAGGCTGAATTAGGGGGGAGTGCGGGTCGGATCGGGGCGGTTTTTGAATAAAATCGAAACCGAAACCGCATGTCCTCGGTTTTTAAAATTTAAAACCGAAACCGAAATTATCGGTTCGGTTTCGGTTTAGAAAATCTCGGTTTGATTACAAACGGATCGGTTTCGGATTTAAAACCGCATCACACAAATTTAACAAAATAAATACGATTTGTATTAAAAACAGGGAGAATAACCGCTAAGTAGTGTATGCCAAAGCAAGGCACATGTCTTGACACAAAAACAACAATTTATCCTCACCCTATATATTACAATCAAATATCACTGATTGGCCAACTTACAATGATTTGGTTATAAATAGCCCATTGATCTAGAATTACTAATCAATAAGTATAATTTAGTAAACTCATGTTTTTACAGAGAGTAGAGATCATTTTTCTACATGATTGAATCATCCTGTAATCTCTGTGTTTAAAAAAAATGGAAGTCTTATGACCAGTTAGTATTATATTCTGAAGCCCAAGGACTCAAATACTAATAAACCTTCAGTTTTTATTACTTGTATTCATAAATAAAATTTATGTATTTATTAAATTTAAAAATTATATAATTTATAAATTAATTTATTAATTTATTTTAATAGTCAGATCGGTTTCTGTTCTTTTCGGTTCGGTTTTAAGGTATAACCGAAACTGCGTAATCGGTTCCGATTTCGGTTTTTAATTTTTCGGGTCCGGTTTCGGTTCGGATTTATACGGTTCAGTTTTTATCGGTTTTCGGTTTCGATTTTGTCGGATTTTTGCTCACCCCTAGGTGGAACTACATTAGTGCAGTGTGGTTGTTTTCGATCTGATGTTTTATCTCAATTTTTACATAGGTAGCTGCTTGTTCTAATTCGATAACGGCCATGTTTAGGATTGCCGTTAAAAAAATTATGTGCCGTTAAAAAAAGTGTTGCTGAAAAAAAATCAGATTATTTGATAATATTTTTAAGATGTATATGTTTTGATGTAAGAAATTAAAAAAACTAATAATATTTTTGATAAGGTTTAAGGGTAAAGCCAGTCATTTTCAAAAGTTATAAGTGTACATGCATTCTATAGCTTGGAGGTTACTTACCCGGATAAACTTGTGTCTAAGGTGTTTAAAGTCATATTATCCATCAGATTCTTTCTTGACAATAAAAATGAGTATTCCGAGCTACATCTGGAGAAGTGTATTGGCAGTTCAGGATTTGATAAAATATGGAAATGGTCGAGTCAATGTTTATAATGAATGTTCCTTGGCTACCAGATACTAATGATCCTTATATTCATTCCTCTAATGAGGCTGTAGTGGATCAGAAAGTGTCTTCCCTTATGGTTACAGGTGAAAGGGTTTGGGATAGAGACTTAGTCTATGATTTGTTTGATAGTACCGTGATGCAAATCTTATTCTTTCCATATCTCTGGGCCGGGGAAGAGGATGGGAATAACTGGTATTGAAGAGGTGAACAATGGGGTCTTACTCAGTAAAAAGCGCTTATCTGCTACTTCAGAATACAGGAGTGAGTGCTCAAGGGAGTGGCAACTCTGGCTTCTGGCATAAATTATGAAATTTGAAGATTCCCACAAAAGATCTCCTTCGCATTAAGCCTGTTCCATTAAACGATGTTTGCCCTGTCTGCAATACTGATTTAGAATCAATCTTACACTCATTAGTGTTATGGTCATTTACTGAGAGTTGCTGGAACAAAGCTGAACTTCTACCAATCACATGTGATTTTTAATTCTTTTACTGAATGGCTCATGTTAGTGTTCAATCAACAGAGTATAGAAGAGGTCCTCATGACAGTTATGATATGCTGGATGATTTGAAAAATTCGGATTGATTTAGTACGGAACCAAAGATGTAAGGATGATTCAAATGTGATAGCATCAGCGCTCTCTGTCCTTAACCAGGGGCAATTTGTCTAGGATAAAATCTTCGACATTAATCTGAGTTTCTTGGCTCAAGAGGACGGTTGCAAGAGATGGAAAGCTCCAACAATGAATAGATATAAGGTTAATGTTGATGCTGCATTGTTTGACAATCCACACAGATACAGTTTTACAGTAGTTGTTCGAGATCATCAAGAAATTTTTTTAGAAGAAGTGTCAAAATGTAATCAAGGAATATCGACTCCAGTATTTACAGAAGCTATGGGCGTTCGTGAGGCACTTAGTTGGGTAAAGGAGCCAAACCAGGCAGATGTGGTCGTGGAATCAGATTGTCTCGTGTTGATACAATGGATTCACAGCTCGTATAAGTCCTTGTCTTATTTAGGGAGGGTAGTTGATGATTGCAGAAATCTACTAGCTGATTTACAAAACCAAAATGTAATGTTAAGGTTTATTAAACGATCTGCGAATAGCGTAGCTCCCTATCTAGCTATATATAGCTCTTCACCGACTAATCGTAGATGGAAGATGGATAACATTCATCCCGATTTTTTTAATGTACTATGTAACGATTTGAAGTAATAAAGTTTCTACTTTTGGTGGAAAAAAAAGAAATAACTTTTTAACTGTTTTTTTAACAAAAAGCTACTATTGCAGTTGTCAAACACATTCCACGTCATTTTTCATGGGTGCGTAATGTTACCCCCAAAGATTTTGTATTTATTTGTTATTAATCTATACTATTATATAATAGACGAAATATTAAAAATTTGGTCGATACGGACCTTCGTTAAATTATTTAATTACCCTCACTTAATGATTTTAATATTTTATTTAATTTCCCTTATGTTTTATATTAGCTTAACTAGCCTTACATTTTAAACTCTTCTAATTTTATTCTAATTCTAATTCTAATTCAAAATATAATTCGTTATTCGGTATAATGATCTTGCGATAAAGCAAAATAATATACACTATTTATCTCGGCTAAAACGAAATTATACTATTGATCAGGACTAAATAAGATTAATATATATATAGGTCTTTACTCCGTGGAGAACCATCTCGAGAATCGTGGAGAATCAATAATTTTATTTTAAAATCTCATCACAAATTGTAAAATTTTTATTATAAAAAAATATAAAATTCGATGCTAATCTAGAATAATAAATATAATAAAAAATTTAACAATTAAGATTTGATAAAATTACTTGATTTTAAATTTGATTCTATAGTGTAATAATTTTTAATAAGTGTTATTCAACTGTGATTCTATTATGGAACCAATATAATTTTTTTAATAATTTCAATGATTTTTTAAATAAAAAAATTGTGTAACTTCGATTTTTAACTTGATAATTAAAATTTATAACTATATATGATGAAAAATAAAATAAATTATATATTTTATTTTTTTAAAATAATGGTTCTCCACGATTCTCTATATAAGAGGGTATTACATGGAGTGCTACCATATATATATATATATATATATATATATATATATATATATATATAGGGAACTGATCTCCAGCCATCGTTGGATAGGATACAGTAGCCGCATTGTTTCATTGCGGGTGTACTCACCCGCCGCAATGAAACATTTCGGCAGCCCGCAATGTAATATTGCGGCTGGTGTATCACAGCCAAGTTGGCTATGGATAATTTTCCATATATATATATATATATATATATATATATAGTGGGATTTTGTTATATAATGGTTCTCATGTTAAAATAAAACAATAAATACAATGATTCGACTAAAAAAATAATACTATTGAATTAACATATTCCAAAATTAAAATTAAAATATAAATTATTGGTCGATATAATGACTTCAGGTTAAACAAAATAATATATAATATTCAGGCGGGTTACAATATAATATTCAATCGAGTTAAAATAAATTTAAAGTTATTAAATTATAAAGACAACAATTGGTAAAAAAAAATTATAAAGACAACGTGCATCGCACGGATTTCAAATTAATATTTATACAATATTATTTAGCCCAGTTGAGAAAACAAATTTATATCTACGAAATTACCTAGTGTCTAGTGCAAGATGAATTACCTGGGGGGCGTTAATCTAACTTGAACATGGCCGGTGCTCCGAAGATTTGGCAAGATCGAGATTTTGATCTTCTGCCAAATCTTATTCCCACACTACAAATTAACACGTGCCTGCTATATACAAATAGATTATTATATACTCAATTCATACACATGCCAAAACTGCTAACATGAACTAGAAAGAAATCTAAAAATAAATACTCCCTCCGTCCCATATTATTTTTCCCATTTTGACTTTCTGTACTGTTCGTGGTAAGCGATTGACTACTAATTTACATCTAATCTATAAGATCAAACATAATCATGAGTGATTTTGTTGGATTCGTATTTATGGGTACTTTAATACAATGAAATTTTTATATTTAATACTAATACGGTATTAAAAATATTTACAATCAAAAGTGTGCATTGACAAACATGTCCAACACAAAGACGAAACGTTTTTAGGGACGGAGGGGGTAGTATATTAATTATAGTTGCATGATTTCGGGGACGTAAAAAGTTGAATCGAATATATACGTGGTAGGAGTAGAGATGCACAAAAAACTTACCGGACCGGGTTTTGACCGGGCCTTAAAAAGCCCGTGTTTTGATCGGGCCGGGCTTTTCGGTCTTTGACTTTGATCAGGCCCTCAATGCGGGTCTAACTCGGCTTTTTTTCGGACCGGATCGGATCGGGCCGGGTTTTTTTCTAATTTAAATCGGATCGAGTATTATTAGAGATTCCGAAGAATACATATGTTAGCAACTAGATCATCATAAAAATGTATTAATATACATGGAATATTTTATGAAAACATTACTTCGTTGAAAACATTTAAGTTCGGCAAATAATAAACATGTTTATAGAATAATATGTTTTATCATTATTATGATAACAATGATATCCAAATATATATCTAGTGTACTTATTATATCTTCTTTCATTATTTATGCAACGAAGTATATAAATAATATTATTAATCACAAATATGTAAATATATGTGTGTTTAAAGTATTATTTATATTTATAGTAATTGTGAATTTATAAATATATAAGAAAATATATTAGAATAATCAGATTATAATTGGGCTTTTACGGGCTTTTAATCAGGTCGGGCCGGGTCGGGCCGAAGCCCGGGTTTTTAACCGTGCAGGTCGGGCCGGGTTTTGCCTAAAAATATAGGGTCCGTCGAGGCCCGAAACCCGGGCCGGGTTTTGACCGGATCGGGCCGGGTCAGATATTCGGGGCCGGGCTTTTTGTGAATCTCTAGGTAGGAGGGTTGTACAGGTAATACGCTCTCGCAATCGCACCGCTCTTTGCGGATAACCGCAAAATACGGATCGAATGTGAATTGAAATTGCAGGAACCGCATATTCATGGATTGACTGCGGATTTGAGTTTTAAATAATCGTAAAAGTCGAACCGCAACCGCAAACCGCTATATATATATAGGATAATATATATAATATATATATTATCAAACGCAGAAACAACTATATATAAAAATTAAAGATAAAAAGTCTGCGGCTTTGAGATATAATATATATCATCAAACGCAGAGATATAATATATATCATCAAACGCAGAATAAGCATGTACTCTTGTAGTACATTTTATTTTTACAAATTTCTATGATTTGATAAGTATATTTGTAATAAACTATTTTTATTTGTCATTTAACGTACAAGTCGATGGTTGAACCGTAAGTCGATCCGCACCAACCGCAACCGTGCGGTTGAAAAAGTCGTGATTAACCGCAACCGTAAATGCGGCCGAGATTGGAGATTTAAGAAAACCGTTATATGTGATTTGGTGCGATTTTGACCTCTCAACCGCACCAAACCTAACCGCTGGGCTCGCATGCAACATCCTCTCTCACAGCTGTTTTTGATCTCTGCACACCCCTTTGTTCGTAGTTCGTACGTTGCCTTACTACAAGTCTAGTTTTCTAGAACTAGTTGATCACATTGTTCATTACCGCATTTCTTTTGCTTTTTATTTTATTTATAAAATATGATTTTTCGCATCGGTCTAGTCTGTAGTCTGTTGTCTGTACGTTGCCTGAATACTAGAGCTGTGGAATACGAGTTACGGTAAAGTTTTTAGAGGATTAATCTATTGCAAAGAATATAGAGAAAATAGAGTTTAGTTTGTGGGGCTTAGGAAGATAATAAGAAGGGAAATTTAATTAGCTTGAATTTTTTTTAAAAAAAATAATTACCACAGACACATCCCGAAATTCAAAATTATAATCCTTCCTTAAGAAAGTCAAAAACTTAAACCACTGCACCATTTTTTTTTTCTGGCCTACTGCACCAACTTAGACTAACTATATTGCAAAGTTAATTAGCATTAAGAATAGTTATAGAACGGACTAAATTAAGTTCTTTGGGTTGAGATCACCATCATTTGGTTATCAAAGCCCATTAAAAAATTTACTCGACCTCAAGGATTTGTCGCATTTTTATTGTGGTGGATGTGCTTCATTATTTTTCTTCTTCTTTTCTTTGCTAAATAGCTTGATTATTTTTCTTTCTCTTTTTAATTATTTTTTCTGTTTTTCTCTTTTCACACGGTTGCCTGCTGTTTTTTTTATATTTAAACTCATATGAGTCGAGCTCTTATGAATACAAAAATTCGACCGCTTCATCCATTCTTTGTTGATCGATTATTGCGTTACAAGTCGGTTGTTGCGTTAGAGTGTCACACTTCTATATGTTTTTTAAAAAAATATAAAATTATAAATTTGGTACAATTTTTTTTATAAAATGACATGTGAGTTTTTAATTGAAATATGTCCATTATTCACATAAATAATACCAATTAAAACACTTCACCTCATTTGTGGTTATTTTATGATCTATTTTTTAAGTACAAGTTGAAACTCGATAAATAATAATCCATAAATAATAATATTACTAAAATAAAAAAAATTCCCATTCCTAAGAGATTGGACACGCTATTTTTTACTTCCGAGATAATAATAATAATAATCTCATTAAAGAGATATTTTTTAAAATTTTAAATTAACTTAAAAGAGGTTTAACTCTAATATTAACTTTTTTTATTCACACTTTGTTCATAAGAAAATGTATATTCCCTACACCAAAAACTACTTAAGTTTGTTGGGAAGGTCATTCTAAAAAAAAGGTTTGTGGGGAAATAAATTAATCAACTAATTAATGAAATATATGTGGACACCTGGAAAAGCCTTATCACACTCTTACTTGTGTTTCTTGTTGTGTCTATGGCGCCAATGTCAGTTAAGGATAAGTTGTAATAAGAAGTGTAAACTAACTGACCAAGAAAACACACACACAAAATGTTGAATGAAGGGTTAAGGCTACAATCATACTACTCCCCTGTTGTGCATAGCAAGAGTAATAGCAGAAGACACCTCTACCTTCCACTACTCAATTTCCATCCCGCACCTTTTCATCTTTCCCTTTCTAATGGTATCCTCTTCACTACCCTTTTACTATTTATCACAGAATATATGTTTTTTTTGCTAATTAATTACACAAGCACACGCTAGGAGTCGAACTCTTGACCTCCTGCAAGGTCAAACAACAAAGAATATATGTTTGTATCTTGTTATGAACTCCTATGTTAATTATATGTGCAACTGCCCTTTAGTCTATTTTTATGTTACCCCTTTGATTGGTTTTAGTAAAACATGTAATGTTGATTGTGTAGTTTTCTAATGTTTGTCTGAGTTACCTTAGGTAGACTTGTTTGTTTTTACATCATCAACACATCTACATGTTTGTACATTTTCCCCACTAGATTATTGTAGCTAAATTAGGCCTTTTACGCACATTGGGATGCTAAATTATTTGATTATAATTGCCTAATTTACTAAAAGATTTTATCTTTGGATAATCTAGGGTATAGATACGGTTGCTCATCGGATATAGCTATGGTATTGTGTTTTTGTTCAACTGTAACTATCTCGTATTTCAGACTAATATTTCCAAACCTGCATACATTTTATAAAGGTTATGCCATCTTTGGTATTACAATTAAACTTACAGTGACATTACGTGATCCAGGTAGCTTTCTCCTCAGACATTCTGTTACCATGGGGACACATGAGAAACAGTCTAACACAAGAACTAAATCAGGTTTCGTAGTTAACTACACGTTTTACTTCTAGGAGCTTTTTTATTGTTAGTATCTATCTTCAAAAAATTTCGTGTCATTTCAGCATCTATACAACCTATGACTGGAGAAGTAGTGGCTGAGTCTCAGGATATCTCCACTAGAGGGGATTCCATTCGACGAAGATTCCTTGAATTCTATGCTCTACGTGGCCATCGGGTGCTTCCAAGCTCTTCTCTTGTACCAGATGATCCTACAGTTCTCCTGACCATTGCTGGAATGCTTCAATTTAAACCTATATTCCTTGGACAGGTACCTATATGCAGTTACAAGTTTTTTTTCCCCAAAAGTCTAGTGAAGATATGACATGTCTACTTATCTCTACATTTGCTTGAATAATATTTATATGTAATTTTAAATTGAAAGGAATCATACTTCACAATGTACACAAGACTTGGAAAATTTAATTAACTTAATACCTGATACTTTCTTAACGACCAATTGAAGGCTTTTTTTATGGAAGCTTAGAGTTCCCCCAAATTTACATAACCTTGATTGCACTGAGACAGATACACGTTCACAAGTTCCCGTAAATTAAATTCAGTACTGATGTATTAATGCAGATTACTTTTCAAGAGGTCTATAACAACCTAAAATTAATCAGTCTTCCCAACTATGCCGGCTTAATCACCCTCATGAAAGATAATGTAAAGGTTACAACAAAAATTGACTAAGACTTCTCTTGGTCTTTCAAATAATTGTAAATAACTTTCAACCAAGATGTTTAGATTCAATGTCTTCACCCGCCAAACCAGTGCACTTATAGGTATGTGGTGCACATGGCGAAACCACCACATGTGATACTCTTGTATCTTTCTTCTATAAGAGCTACCCCCACCATAGCCTTAATACCTTTCTTTATTACTCTCTTTTTTTTTAATTCCAACAGAAACACTAACTTCTTCAAACTTTTCCACGAGAAACCTCTTCTTTGAATCTGTGTTTGGGCTATAAGAAAAGTGAAATATTTAAGGCCAGAAGTTGGTCTTTTTCACAAGTACAACTACTAGCCTCCTCAAACTACCTCAGCATATGGTTTGAGATTGCTAATAAGTAATAATTTATTAGATGTTCTTATTCTATAGAAGGAACATCTTGGAGTCATATGGCTAAGTTAAGTAGACACATTTTGTCCCTACTGGGAACACAAGCTAAACTCTTTTATGAAATACAATTGGAAGTGTTATGAATACTGTTCTTCATTCAGAAACTCTGAAATTAGCACTTGCATCCTGTTTCATGAGGGGTGATACTTATCATGTCTAGGAGCGATCTGCTTTTGGTGACCTACAGGCTACAGCTTCAACATTGTTGTACACTGATCTATTTAGGTTTTACTCATCTATCATTGATTCACTTTTTGGTATCATTTCTGTTGTATAATATAGATCCATCTAAAAGCTTCCTCTGACACCTAGGTTTTAGATTAGACGAGCTGGCCCACCCCCATCTGTTCAATTTGATTTTTTGTTTGGTTCAGTCTGCTGTATGCCTGTTCAATTGAATTACTGCGGGGGGATGTTGAATAATATGTGATTCATCTAAGGTCTTCCTCTAACATCTTAAGCTTCTAGATAAGCTGGTTACTTAACAGTTCCTTCCACTTTATGGGTTTTATTAATGTTTTTATTTATGTGAACTTATGCTTGCCTAACATTCTTGATCATATAAGTGACAGTTGAATCAAGTATCTTAGTCCATATTTTCTCCACAACGTTGTTTATCACTTGATTGGGAAAAATGCTGTTTTGTATTTGGTGATTCATTCATATGTTCAGTCAGGGTAAAGGGGAATATATTCCATTTGAAAGAACTGTTTATAGAATGCATCTTCTACATTGTTGTATTTCCATTTTGTGTTTCTATCTACTTGAAAGGACGATGAATTCTGAGTTTAGCTGGCTACACAGATACTAAAAGTATGGCTAACCTGTTTAGGTGCCTAGGGAAGTACCCTGTGCTGCTACATCTCAAAAGTGTATTCGCACCAATGACATTGAGAATGTTGGTCGAACATCTCGACATCAGACATTCTTTGAGATGCTTGGAAATTTTAGTTTTGGAGATTACTTCAAGAAAGATGCAATCAGATGGGCATGGGAACTATCGACCTTGGAGTATGCATGATTTCATATTTTCAACTTACATACAGTTGATTGATTCTGTTTGTATACTGCTCGATATCATTATTGTCCATGATTGCTGACGAATCATGGAAAACCTCTTTTATCTTCTTATAATAATTTTTAAACATCTGGCAGTTTATTGTGCTGAAAAATTAAGTGGAACTTATGCATGAACAACAGAAAATTATCCGCCATCCTTACCATAATTAGTTTTTGTTATCTTCTTACACAACTTGTAGGATATGGCTTTAGCAAAAAAAACTTGTAGGATATGGAGCACACTACTTCATGGATTTAGGAAGAGAATAATTCAGTTATGTGTATATCATGTTGGTTAATAAATCATTAGCCTAATGAATTCTAAACACAGTGGAACGTGCTAGTTGATCATGCATCTGTTTCTCTTTCTCAGTATTCTTTTAATATTTACTTGGTTCATAGAAAGTAAATGGAACACCCGTTTATGATGTTATTTTCATTTCTCCTATGTCCGATACAATTTGGTGAATTCACGTTTGCGAAATTTACAATTTTTTTCTTGCTTACAGATTTGGATTGGCATCCGAGCGATTGTGGATAAGTGTTTTTGAAGATGATGATGAAGCATATTCAATATGGCATGATGAGGTGCGCTAAACAGTTTTTGTTATCTTTTGTATTCCTAAATAAAAACACCTGGAGGAATGTTTATAATCAGCAACATCCAAACTGAGTAGAGGATTTACATTTAAAATACAGGGTTGATATTGCTAGTTCATCTAATTAGTTATCATAGTTCTCATTCTAGATAGGTGTACCTGTTAATCGTATAAAGAGGATGGGTGAAGAGGACAACTTTTGGACAAGTGGAGTAACTGGTCCTTGTGGTCCATGCTCTGAAATTTATTATGATTTCCATCCTGAGAGAGGATATTCAGATACTGTAAGAGTTCATAACAGACCATAGTAACAACTCTCTGTTTCCTTTAGCAATGCTAAAATGTATAACTGTTTATCGTCAATTCTTTCATTTTTCTGTTGGTTGAATTTCTTTCAGGACCTGAATGATGATACTAGATTTATAGAGTTCTACAATCTTGTTTTCATGCAATACAATAAAAATGAAGACGGTTCACTTCAACCCTTAAAGCAGAAGAATATAGATACTGGTATGGGTTTGGAGCGCATGGCCCGCATCCTGCAAAAGGTACTTACAGCTTGGGTAAAAATAGTTGCTCCTTTCTAGCTCTGGCATAATTAATGCAGCTTGTATTACTTAAAATGGACTCTTATTTGCAGAATTTTGACCTTCTTTTCCAGTTTTTACATCATCAAGAAGATGTTTTACATGATAACTCTTTTCTGCAGGTTCCGAACAACTATGAAACCGACTTAATCTTTCCAATTATAGAGAAGGCCTCAGAAATGGCAAATGTCTGTTATGCACTTTCAGACGAACCTACAAAAACAAAGTTGAAAGTACGGTACAAATGTGTTATATTACTGACCTCTTTTCTGATCAGTCACTTCTCTGTACATCTGTTGACTCAACTAGATTGTTTTTTAACAGATAATTGGTGATCACCTGCGAGCAGTAGTTTATCTTATATCTGATGGAGTTATCCCGTCCAACATTGGTAGAGGATATATAGTTAGGCGGTTGATCAGAAGAGTTGTTCGAACAGGTAGGTTGCTTGGCATAAAGGGTGACGGAGCAGGAAACCTAGATGGAGCGATGTTGCCGGTACTTGCTGAAAGAGTAATTGACTTGAGCCCTCAAATAGATATAGATGTAAGAGCAAGATCACCCCGCATCCTTGAGGAATTAAAGAGGGAAGAACTACGATTTAGACTGACATTGGAGAGAGGAGAAAAACTTCTTGAGCAAATGTTAGCAAATGCATTGGCAAGTGCTAAGGAAACCGGGACTGTTCCTTGTTTGTCAGGCAAGGATGCTTTTATTTTGTATGACACCTATGGATTTCCTGTCGAGATAACTATGGAAGATACTGCCGAACTTGGAGTGAGTATAGACATGAAAGCTTTTGATACTGAAATGGAGAACCAAAGACGCCAATCTCAGGCTGCACATAATACTGTCAAACTTACTGTTGAAAACGGAGCAGATTTAACTGAAAAGATACCTGACACTGAGTTTCTTGGTTATGATTTTCTTTCTGCTAAAGCTGTGGTTGAAGGTCTTCTGATAAATGGGAGCCCAGTTTTACAGGTTTCTGAAGGAAGTGAAGTTGACGTCTTACTGAACAGGACACCATTTTATGCTGAATCAGGTGGTCAAATTGGAGATCAAGGGTTTTTATATGTTACTGATGCTGAAAAACATCTGAGAGCTGTCATAGAGATAAAGGACGTGCAAAAATCCCTTGGTAATATATTTGTTCATAAAGGCACTATAAGGGAAGGAATCATAGAGGTTGGCAAAGAGGTTGAAGCTGCCGTAGATAAAAATATGAGGCAACGATCTAAAGTAATGCTAAAAAATTGTCTTAGTCTATTGATGCATAATTAGCATTTATATAAGTGTGAACCTATAAGAAATCTAAGAAAAATAAAGAATATTTTGTACTCTCATCATTTACAATATTACTGTGGTTAGTGTGGTTTTTTCTCCGTCACGTAGTTATGTTGACATTATTTGTTCTTTTGCAGGTTCATCATACTGCCACTCATTTGCTGCAAGCAGCACTTAAAAAAGTAATAGGCCAGGAAACATCACAAGCTGGTTCTTTAGTAGCTTTTGATCGTCTTAGATTTGATTTCAACTTCAACAGACCTCTGCTTGAAAATGAGGTCATGGAGATTGAAAATCTGATTAATAGATGGATTGGTGATGCTACACTTCTTCAAACTAAAGTCATGCCTATTGTAGATGCCAAAAGAGCTGGAGCTATTGCAATGTTTGGAGAAAAATACGGAGATCAGGTTCAATCTAAAACACAATCTCATTCTGCAGTTACTTAACATCAGATATATGTAATATAAAAGAAACAGTAGTACAGGACTCTTCTCCTGTAGTTGTACTAACTGAAATTAAATAGATACACATCATGCTCAATTTAGAAGTTAAGCTCTATTGTCTCTTTACGTTATATTGTTGTTTTTATATAGGTGGGAGTAAGTGCTATAAACCTAACAAGCATGCATAATTTGAGGGTCAATAACGATATCACATCACAAAGTTACTTCAAGAATTGCACTTTTGATGATAATTATGTTCGAATATGTAAAATTGTTAACTCAGAATTCTTCAGGAAATTGGTCTTCTCACTGTAATTTTACTATGATGTTTTAGGTACGGGTTGTAGAAGTTCCAGGTGTATCCATGGAACTCTGTGGTGGTACTCATGTTAGCAATACATCTGAAATACGTGGCTTCAAGATCATCTCAGAGCAAGGAATTGCTTCTGGTATTAGGCGCATTGAAGCTGTTGCTGGTGAAGCTTTTATCGAGTATGTCAGTGCCAGAGATAATTACATGAAGCAGCTTTGCTCCACTCTCAAAGTAAGTTATATTACAAACAACTATAACTTGATATACAAGTACACAACATGTCTTGATCTTATTACTGAAATCCCGTGGAGTCTCCACTTTGTTTCGCTTATAAAACATTGTCTCTATCGGCAGTAAAACATATTTTACATAGCTGTTTTAGATGGTTGTGTGCACTTGCAGTGTACATCTTGATTGCAACCTTTACTAAATGATGTAGACTTGCTTGGATACTGTTGTTTTATGTTTTATATCCTCTCAATTGAGTTTTCAGTAGTATAATCTACCTAATCTGATATTGTTTCAATTTCTTAAATCAGAAGACTCCATTTCATCCAAAACCATCATTTCACTAACTCTAAGATCACTTTGTGAACTTTGTTTTTATTCTGAACTATATTAGTTCCCGGGCAGATGCCCGGTTATATCTTAATTATTTTATGAAAAATTATTTTAAAATAGCTTAATTTAAATACATATTAATACAATATTTTTGATACATAATAATGAGAATAGAATAAAATTATAAATATAGAAACTGAAAAAATAATATTACCCAAACCACACATATTGATTATCAACTTTTTATTAAATATAAAAATATAATAATGAATATATTTGTAAATAAAATTAATCTTGAATAAGATAAAGCTAGCGTAAAAGTTATCTCGAACGAGTTTGCATCTATACAAAAATAATTTTTGAATACGCTAAATGATTATTTTAACTTTTCACTGGATTGTCTTACTTCTTTTTCTTTTCATATATACTATTAGATAAATTTAGTGGTGAAAACTTATTTTTTATCATAGAGTTCGATTTTAACTTACCCCGAGAATTTTGAGATTAGATATTTATTTAAAGCTATATGATCCTAATTAATATAAAAATTAAAACTATATCATTATAACAAAAATATTTGAAATTGTTTATAGGGATATGCATCGAGTCACTTCGGGGTCGGGGATTACTATCCCCGCTCCAGATTCCCGAACACACTTTGAATCCGAAACGAGGGTTCTTTTCATTAACGATCTCCGCCAGAACGGGGATTCCTAAGGGGATGCGTGGAATAATTAAAAATAATAATTTTATATTTTTAGTATATTTTTTAAATAAAAAACAATCTACTAATTCTTAATATATAAAAACATTGATAATATCTCATATTTTTAATATCAAATCATATTAAAACTGATTTATAATGTAAATGAATGACAAATTAAAAATATATATATTAAATTATAATGTAAAAAAATAGATCAATAAAATTATAGATTATTTTAAAATTATTATAATTTTTTAAATACTGTTTTTTATAAAACTTTATTTAATAAAATATATAAAAAGTATATACCTTATCCTGATATATATATATATATATATATATATAATATGTATATATATAAACAAATCGGGGTTGATTAAGAGAATTTATAAATGTAAAGTGAGTGAAACAAATTAGAAATGAATATGAGGTGACTGAAACAAATATGAGGTGGTGTCATTTTTAAAAGTTTATAATAAAACTATAAAAACTAAATAAAAAGGAGACACATAAATAATATAAACCAACATTTTATTTACTCAAAAATTATAATAATAATAAAAAGAGAGCTCTTTTGCTCATTTCTCATTCCCTTTTTTATATTTAATAATTTTCAATAATTCCATTTTCTTCACTAATCTCCTTCTATAGATTAAAAGAAAACTAGGGCAAATTGAGTTATTTTAATAACTGTCAAATTACAATTTTGCCCTTTTATGTTGGAAAATTA
This sequence comes from Apium graveolens, assembly GCF_009905375.1. Taxonomy (NCBI): domain Eukaryota; kingdom Viridiplantae; phylum Streptophyta; class Magnoliopsida; order Apiales; family Apiaceae; genus Apium; species Apium graveolens. The sequence goes on from NW_027418607.1 coordinate 47,583, forward strand.
TAAAAATGTCATCCTCATATAATTTTTGTTAAAAATAGGTATAGTATTGTATTTACTAAGAATCTATACCTCCTTCTAAAACATTTCATATCACGTGCTACATCACTTCTTGAGTTAACTTTAAAATTTTTAGTTAAGGTAATAAATGAAGAAAGAGAAAGAGAGAGGATTTGAATGAAAGTAAATTAAATGACAAGAGGATTGTTAGTGGAAGATGACATTATCAAATTAATGAGAACTTGACACATATGATTTGATGATGTAAACACTTAAAAAGAGTTTGGCACATAAGTTATGATGATGTCATTTGTACTTTGTTTTAGTATAATGTAGATAGATGAACTATAAACGGTGTCATTTTCAGATGACTTGTAGGATTTCTGCTTACATCTTGATTGATAATGTAATAGTGGGAAGCTTACCAAAATAGATCGACTTAACATCAATTTAGTTCGACACCTTCGAGCTGGTTGATGTGATTACCTTGACTATCTTCTAATGTGTGCTTTGCACTTAATATCATCTTTGTAGGTAAAAGCTGAAGAAGTTACTACTAGGGTCGATGCACTTTTGGAAGAATTAAGAATGACAAAAAATGAAGTTTCAGAAGTACGTTGCAAAGCAGCAGTTGACAAAGCATCAGCTATTGCCAGCAAGGCATTTGTTGTAGGAACGTCAAAGAAAATCAGGTAAAATCCTCCCTTGTGGTTATCTTATAAATGAAGCTACTGAGACTGCATTATTTAGATTTTAGACAATCAAACTATCTCAGTTTTTTTTTTAAAAAAGTTTCTACAAGAATTGCAGAAGTTGGGAAGGATGTACAGCAGAATAAAAAATATTTTACAAGTTACAACGGTATATTCTAGTTCAGTTGAAACACAATTGTGCCTATTAAAATACTAAATTCACAGGGGTTGAAAATAACATAATTAGAGGTGTCACCAAAGCTTGAAGATAATGACACTAGAAAATGAAGTGACATTGACTTGATCATTCCCAGGCCTTACATCCAAGCTTTTTTTTTCTTTTCATTTTTATCACATTACATTTTCAGTGCTGGAAAAGTCTGGAAAGAATAACTGCAAGGAATCATGAAGCAGCAACATTTTCTTAACAAACCACATAAGAACCGTGGCATGAAATTCATAATTTTTTTAATTAAAAATACAGGGTGCTAGTTGAGTGCATGGATGATGTTGATGCGGATTCGCTGAAGAGTGCTGCAGAATATATCGTGGATACGTTACAAGATCCAGCTGCTGTAGTTTTGGGATCTTGTCCGGGTGAAGGGAAGGTGAGTTTAGTTGCTGCATTCACTCCAGGTGTTGTTGATTTGGGATTACAAGCAGGAAAATTTATAGGACCTGTAGCTAAATTGTGTGGTGGGGGTGGAGGTGGAAGGCCTAATTTTGCACAAGCAGGTGGAAGAAAGCCTGAAAATTTGTCGAGTGCACTTGAACAAGCCCGTTCTGACCTTCTCTCAGTGTTGTATGAAAAAACAGGCTGAGAGAGCGCTACAGTACTAGCACAAGCTACTTAGAGATCGCCAATTGAGTATTGCATCCTGAAGATACCAATACATTTCACAAATTTCCTGTATATAATAGTGGCCTGGTGCTTACTTCCATTCCTTAATAGGTTTTTCTAGCATTCAGCATAGTCCCTTTTGGTAGGTAAAGAATGTATAAAATGAATTGCATCAAGTTTGGTTCCTGTCAAATAGAAATTTTCTAGTGATTCAACCTACTTATGTTCACTCAAAGGGTGAGGAGATTTAGCAAGTTGGTCACATGAAATAGAGTTTGTACTGCAGATTCTAATGAAATGCAGTTTTAATAAATCTAGAATTAATATTGTACATATAATTTTCTTTCGTTTTTTTTTGGATTATGTAATTGATCTGTATGCTTGTAACCCTGTCTTTTAATATATTAATGTTTCTATAATCTGTAATCCTTTAAAAATATTCACATGAACAACATTATCTTGGTCAATTTCTAGTTCATTTTTGTGGATTATGTGATTCCAAATCTCACTAGGTGTAACAAATTTATAAGAATCGAGTCAAGTTAAATTTGTATAAAATAAGCTAATAGAGTGAAGAGTATAATCCAGTGACAAAATGGCGATAGACAAGTAACTTTAACTCAGGTGTAAGTGTTATAAAGGGAATCTTGTGCTTCACAAATTCTGTTCTACTTTATTCCACAAGACTAAATTCGCTAAATACAAAACAACCCATCACCTGATGATTTATAACTAGAAAATCACAATCGAATTCACCAAGCAACAGGTCTCCCAGGTCGTTTATCTTGTTGACTTAATTCAGAGGCCTTCGAGAATCCTTAATCCTTCCCACAACACCTTCATAATCAAAACAAAACACTATGAAGGAACCATTCATACTTAAACAAAAAACATTTACATACATGAAAATTGTTGAGGTGAAAATCAAAGCTGTAACCACAATGATGATGACGATGGAAACAGGGATCTTTAGCAATGGTGAGGAAAACAGTTCTCAAAATAGAGAACCAGCAAATATACTAATCAAATTTAATCTGAAAGATAATCTACAACTTTACATTTCTTTTGTTGTAAACCAAAACAACCATTCCTGATTAAAATTAGACTCTGGAGATAATTACCAAAATAATGGCAAATTATAAACAATTACACAATTATCGAAGTAATGGGCTTCGAAAGCCTAGTATTGTTCAACACTGTCTCTTTAGGCTTTCATTAACTGTACTGCATGAGATGATCTGGTTGTAAAAGGAACAACAAATTTTTGCAATAAGAGAAATATTAATACAGAACTTTTTCAAGATTAATTTGGACAGTTTCTAGAAAATTGTAAATAATTTAAGTTAAACAAAAGGCACCGGAAAACTGCTGGACTGGTCATTTAATCCCCTTTTTATTAAACAGACACAGAAAACCTTTCAAATATGATTCTTTTTGGTAAGATGATAATTAGGCCATCAAAAGAAAATCAAGAACTTGGCACTATTTAGCAGTTACTAAATAAAAACTATATATATTTGAATAAAGCGTTTGGGCGTTGCTGTGTGACACAAAGAAAAAGTTACCGTTTGTATCTTTTTTTAGAACCACAAGGGCACATTGCATTTCTGCTTATTTGTCCACTCTTAGCCAAGTTCGACTGAGCAATATCCAGTGGGGTTGAACCCATCAGCTTTTGGACCTGCCAAAGTATTGATTATTAGTCTATCAATAAAAAGCCAACAAATTTTGTAATCCGGCTGTAAGGCATAATGACAAGAAGACAAACACAAAGGAACTTCAAAACACACTGAAGTAACATTAGTGGACGACTCAGATAACAAATCTTGGACCTCGTCGAATGATTGACCAATATGGACTTCTACTATGAGAATCAGCCATTGAAGAAATGACGTTGATACAGAGGGTTGTTTAAAGTCGACTTTTACATGCACCAATAGTAATGCGTATCAGATTATTAATAGATACTGAAATGGGTTTTGTCATTGAGTGAATATCAGTAATAATCTTGTAACTTAATCATGTGCATATATTTTCACATGTAACTCTATCGTTTACAATTAACTTAAGTGACAGCATACAACCCAATCTGAACAAGAATATGAATATACTGATGACCTTATTAACAGAAAGTCAATCTGTTTTTGAGGAGGAAATCATGTTCGGATCCTTCTAATACGAGGATCAGTAATAATCAGAAAGAATACTATTTCCGAAGTACAAGGAGCGAAAAAAACTGCACGGGCCTGATGAAACAACACAAACCACAATTTTGCACAAGCCTTCCTGAAAGGGGAATTTACTTTACTTTGAAAACCTTTAATACGCTAACACATACAAAGGATTAAAAAGATCACCACTCTTTAGTTTCACATTAATAGTGGCTGTCATTTTTTTTAGTAATTTAATTTCATTAAGCATCTAAAAAATTAAATAAGCTTCAGATCTAATTAAAATAAATATAAAAAATAAGGATATCCTAATCCTAGTCTCGATTAGGATCTTGCTAATAAGGATATCCTAATCCTAGTCTCGACTAGGATCTTTGTAGGAGTGAAATGTAATATTTTAGCTGACAAGCCTCACAAGAACAGAACAAACTACCTGACTGGAATCATGTAAAAAATTTGTAGCAGAAAATTCTTTCTCTGGACAGATCTATCCAAAAAGTGGAAACGGAATTGCAATTTACATACGTGTCATTAACACTCTCTTAAATTTTAGTAGCCAGGTTATATTTCTTTACAACTAAATGGCCCAACTTTAAAATTACGACCAACAGGGACTTCTCTTGAACGGGTGCAAGGCTGTTAATTTTATAGAATTTGCACAGATTTAGTAGTAGTTTTGGCTTTAAATTTCATTAGCAAACCTATTTGACTTCCACCCAACTTTCATTTTTTGAACTCCCTACCAACAATTGATATAATCGTGCAACACGCCAGTACACAACAATTGATTATCCGAAGTGCATCACTAAGAAAACTAATTATGGAAACTGCAAGAGAATGTATATGCTTAACAAACTTCTTATTTGTTATTCATAAATTAATAGATTGGGGACATCTGAATATGTTTAGATTATTTTTGGAGGAAATAAACCTGGCTCTTTAAGTAACTTCAGGGGATGAGGGGAGGTGTGAGCAGATGGTAAGAAGAGAAACAAAAGGGTTGTTCAATATTTGACAGAGAAAGACAGTAATTAGCATGAAGAACAATAGAATAAAAGTACTTTATGAGCTCAAATTTAATTCCAACCCATGTTTTAGCAAAAACTCTGGGCTTGTAAAGTTACTGTTTAGATTCTAGTAGCAAGGACTAGTCTAGTTATCAGGTGGAGCAACCATAAATATAACCCGAAAAACTTTGCTCCAAGGATATCATGTTGGGGTTAAACCCAATAGGTAGTATGGGCTTGGTGATAGAAAACATAATTGGATTGGGTAATAATTGTATGGGTAGACAATTATTATCATAATTGAGTTGGGTAATAATTGTATGTGTTGACAATTATTATTATAATGGGAATGGGTAATAATTGTATGGGTAGACAATTATTATTGTAATCAAATTAGGTATGTCTTGTTGGCTAAGTTTGTGATGACTATATATACATAGTCATGTTATTGTTTTAATGTATGCTTGAGTATTATTTGACTTAAGTATCGCTTGAAGTGAATACCGTTTGGTGAGATTGATTGTATTATTGATAATTGTTTTGATTAATAATACAAGTTGGGACGTGGATTTTTCCGCGTCACATATTGAGGGTGTGTTTTGCATTGTTTATTTGGTTTTATACTTGTGTGTATTCCCCCTAACAATTGGTATCAAGAGCCAAGGTTCATGATGGAGAAGGTTGGGGGATTTGAGATTGAATTGTTTAATGGAAGAAACAATTTTACCTTGTGGCAAAGCACGGTAAAAGATCTATTAATTCAACGAGGGTTATATGCGACTCTCGGAGAGAAGAAGCCTACTGAAGTTGATGATACAAAGTGGGGAGATATGAAGTTACGTGCGGCATCAACGATGTGGTTGGCCCTTGCACCAGAAATCAAGTATGATGTTCTTGAAGAGGACAATCCCAAGAATTTGTGGGAGAAGTTAACGAAGACTTATCACTCAAAGTCTTTGGCCAACAAGCTGTTTCTCAAGAAATATTTGTTCGGGCTCAAGATGGAAGAAGACGGAGATTTAAGAGATCATCTGAATCGTTTGATTGGCTTAATCAACCAGCTGAATAATTTGGATGAAAAATTGAAGGATGAGGACAAAGTTGTTTTACTACTAGTGTCTCTACCGAAGAAGTATAATACTGTGATGACTTCTTTATTGGTTGGGAAAACGAAGTTAGATTTGGATGAGACTATTGTTGTTCTTCTGGAGGCCGAAAGATTGATGAAACAAGAATCGAGTGACACATCTGATGGAAGTGCATTCGTGGTACGTGCGCGTGACACGGAAAAGAAGTATGTTAAGAAACATAACCCTAATATCAGGTATTTTTATTGTGAGGAATTGGGTCATATACAATTTATGTGTCCAAAGGCAAGTGAAGACTTGAGAGAGTTGAAAAAAAATCGAGGGGGTAGTGTTTCGCTTGTAGAAGCTGATGAAGATGTTCTTTTGGTTCAAGAAGAGAAGGGATCAAAAGAAGAATGGGTGCTTGACTCGGGATGTTCTCATCACATATGTGGTAGGAGGAAGTGGTTCTCGTCATATAAAAAGTGTGAGGGAAAGATGGTAACTTTACCGAACGGTAAAACGGTAAAGATTGCTGGCATTGATGAGGTAACAATGAAACGTCACAACGGTCGTGTTCAGAAGTTAACTCAAGTAAGATAGATACCGGAGTTAAATCGAAATCTAATTTCGTTGGGTAAATTAGTTGATTTGGGATATACTGTTATGATGAAGAACAATATGTTGAAAGTCACTAAAGGAGATTTAGAGATACTTAAAGGTCGAAGAGATAAGAGAAATCTTTTTGTACTAGGAGGGGTTATTGTTCGAGGGGAGGTATTGGCGGATCGACGTCGATGGCTTGATGGTGACCGTTAATTCGGTTGTGCATGTAATCATATTGGGTTGAAGGGGAGGATTGTTGGGGTTAAACCCAATAGGCAGTATGGGCCTGGTGATAGAAAACATAATTGGATTGGGTAATAATTGTATGGGTAGACAATTATTATCATAATTGAGTTGGGTAATAATTGTATGTGTTGACAATTATTATTATAATGGGAATGGGTAATAATTGTATGGGTAGACAATTATTATTGTAATCAGATTAGGTATGTCTTGTTGGCTAAGTTTGTGATGACTATATATTCATAATCATGTTATTGTTTTAATGTATGCTTGAGTATTGTTTGACTTAAGTATCGATTGAGTGAATACCGTTTGGTGCGATTGATTGTATTATTGATAATTGTATTGATTAATAATACAAGTTGGGACGTGGATTTTTCCGCGTCATAGAGTGTGTGTTTTGCATTGTTTATTTGGTTCCATACTTGTGTGTATTCCCCCTAACATATCACAGCTCTATTCTGGGTTGAATCCTATATCCGTAATCCACCTAGCACAGTCATTGGTTACTATTTCACCTTGGGCGTTATGTAGCAGGACTTACAAGGCCCGTATCTGTTAAGGGAAGAAATTTGAAATAATTCCTTGAAAATGGAAGGCATGGCATGAAAGAAGACATTTCGAATATTGAAGGAACTAAAAGAATTAGAATTCTGAAGAAATATAGCAACACACAAGGGGTTGGAGAGATTTAGGTTTTACCGGTGTTTGAAGATAGTAATGAAGAAGTTAATAGCATTAAAATTAGAAGGACAACAAGATATCTCTTACTCTCAATGTCTCCACACTGATTCTGCGGAAGTTTAAATTTTACCATGGATTCAAAAGCTAGACAATTATAGTTTCTGAAAATGAAATATAGCCAGCAAACTCCATAAGAGTGTTAATTTCAAGTACATGAATGCAATTTACTAAAAACTATATCCAATAACTGTGAATAGGTTGCAGCATCGTCTTAAACTCTAAAATAATAAATTATACTTCTGCAGAGACTTATAGGCACATATCTAACAAAATAAACTGTTTACACTGAAACAGGGAGCATCTTTTTCAAATCTTTAAAATGCAAATATCTACACAAGCTGACAAACTTGTATGGTATGTAATAAAATTTTATGGAAGAACATCATGTATATATATATAATTATGAGCTTGTCATGTATAAGATAGAAGCCAACGTAGAATGTAAGTAATACCTCAGCCATACTCGTTGGCAGTGGCTTCCCTTCTGCTTTCAACTTCTCGATTTTCTTCTGAGCTTCTTTAGCCCAAGTGAACTTTGACACTGCATTTTCAACATCAGCAATTGTGCAGTTACAGTGTTTTGCTGCTGCTTGTTTTTGATTCTTTTGGAGATTCTAAAGCAAGAAATTAAGGTAGAGGAGTTACTAGAGGTAAACTAACTAATTTACTTATTAACTTAAAAAAGCCTATAGAGTATAGGTATATATGTTAAATGCATGTTACTTCAGATTTTATAATTGAGTAAACCTCAATCCACCAACTAAAAACTCAACTGTAAGGATAACTTCTAGAATATGATATACTATGAAAAAGTCGTTAGGAGCATACCGTTTTGGATTAAAATATAAACAATTTTTAAGGGCTGAAGAAAAAGTTGGGAGCGCTTTGCTGTGAAAGCAAGTAATGGGGAGGGTCAGTGACAATTATTCCTTGTCGTACAAAACATAGGACATATAAATATCCGTCATGCTATTTTTGAATACATTATACCCTTCTATGTAGATCATGTCTATGAGTTTCATGTGGTATTTTAGTTGTAAAGATTATACAAAGGAACGCAAGATTTGTAAGTTGAACAAATACAGTGATCTCAGGTAATGTTTAGTTATATTTTAATTCCCTTTACTAGAGAAACTATTTTGACCCAAATCCAGATTAGCCTTAAGAATATATGAATATGAACCCATCATATCCTGAGCTATTTTTTTAAAGATCAGGAAACCAAACCTCTCCAGTAGGATCACAAACCCCAAGAAATCGAATAATAGCCTCCTGCTTTTCGAATGCATCTGCAAAAGTTGCTTCACTGCCTCGGCCGACCATGTACTGTTTGAACGTCCCTAATCTTCTTGCATTCCTCAATTCATCCGCAAACCCTTTAATTACCCAGCATAACTAATTTAAAAAATAGCTAGAAAAATTGACAAAATTCTAACAAGATCATGTTTGATGAGTTTGTCAATGATTATATGGTGTGGTTGTAGATCGCTATTAGGATGCAAACAGCTAGTAAAAATATTTTTTTTACATAGAATTTTATACAAATTTTACTTGATGTCTTCATCTTCGGTCATAGTCTTGTATTCTCTCACTATGGAACAGTTATTAATTATCATGCAGTGGGTGTAATATGTGTGTCGTATTTGTAGCTTTCACAAATTTGACATGTGCATATGTTCAACTGCATTGCATAATTACCTGTGTCAAGTTAATGTACAACTTTTGCTTATAATTAATTATTAACAAGAATATATCACAAGCACAATTAAGTCATACCGTACATAACAAAATATTTGTCAAACATTTACATATATTAAAGTTCTTATAATAGCACATTTCTTTCTGTTTCTTTAATGCTTACTAACACTTCTATTCTTATAGTTATCCACTCAACATAATTCTCCATTTAGTTGGAATGATGTTGAATTTTAATAATAACTTGTGTCAATAGATATAATTTTAGTCGAGTCCATTATGACATTCACAGCAATGTAAAGTAAAGCTCAATCCCACCGATCTAAGAATGAATCTTCGTACTTCATTTCTTTGCGAACTCATCATACAAAATTGCACTCTTTCATTTGCTTCACTCTTACCTCTTAAATCATTCTCTCGCACCTTCAATTAATGTTCTCAATCTTCCAATCCATTCCTTCCCAACCAAATGAGATGTTGGAGCATAATTTAAAAAGAGAACATTTGAAGGACAAATTTCATACATTAGCATCCAATTTTATAAATTTCCTATTCACTTCTGTTGTTATATTAACAAAGATATGAATAAATCTCATTGTACTCAAAAATGGATAGCCATTTATTCAAAAATGTGACGTATAAAATTAACCATAAAATTATGATCGTCCTATTCCAACATCTCCAAACAACTAAAATACTCTCGTTTTTCTAACATCTCGGAAGTTTTGACCAACAATTTCCTCCATAACTAAATAAAAAAAATCCGAAAACTTATACCAGCAAAAAAGCAATAGGGTTCAATTAACTTAAAGATTGGCCACCCCATTACTTCAAAATCAAAACATTCAATCTGGGTCTTAACTAATAATCAATTACACACAAAAAAACATACACAAAACAATGAAATGACAGAAACATGAGTGGAAACTAGTAATAGAAACATACTAGGCAGTGTAAATGACTCAGAAGTGACTGATTGAGATGGGTCATCATTCTTTTTGCCAGTGATGACCCCTTTGATCTTGTTTATCCATGATTGATTCAGTGGGCTTGTTGACGAGATCCAACGCTGCTGCCGCAGATTGTAAGATGCTAATGAGTAAGACAAGATTCGGGTTCGAAACATAACCATGTATCTTCACTCACATATAATATGTGTTATCATATGCTATGTATGTGTACATATGTAATCTGCAGGTATACGTAGAGATGGTGGCTAAAATTTGCAGATGGTTTAGGCCGGGGGTTATTCAAGACTAGCACAATTCTGCTTACTTTTGCTAGTAAGTACCTCGGGTTATATGACTTTATAGAAACTTACCTCATTCTTGAGTTTTGTACATCAATTTCGGGTTACCGTCTAGTCGGGTCATATTCTTAAGTTGAATTTTAGGTGCGGCACTAATGAGATCCGGACAAATATTGATGGCGAAATTATGGGGCTGTTTGTCTACCGGCTTATATGTTACTTATAACTTATAACTCGTAATTACTTATCTCGGACTGTTTGTCGACCCAACTTATAAGTCGAATTTACAATTTATAAGCTCATAAGTTGAATGTTAGTAACGACGTACTTTTTTTCAACTTATTTTGATTTTTCACTTTTTTATTAATTTTTGTTTTTAAATATATGTTTTTAAATGTTGAGTTAATTTAAAAGTCATTAATTAAGATAATAATATTTAAAAATTATTTATTATAATTCATTTAAGTTAAAAAAAAATCTGACTTATAAGTAAATTTAACCAAACACTTACATAACTTATAAGTATTCATCTGCTTATCACTTTTAAGTCACTTATTAATTTTAAGTCATAGGTTACTTATTTTAAGATTTCCCAAACGGACACTATAATACTAACCCGGTCCATTTATGAAACGGGTCACCTGACCTGACCCGCTAATCCATTTATTGGACAAATATTTTATCTATTAATGTTACAGTTATTTAATTTTTTTAATAATTTAACTGAATATTACTCCCTCCGTCCCAACCATTTCTATACAAATGGTTTGGGAGAACAAGAAATTCATTAAAATAATATTAGTTTTGGTAAGGTAGTGGGATGAGAGATAAAGAAAAAGTGTAATTTAGTGAGAAAAAAATATAAAGTTGGGTAAAATGATATCAATATTTAATGAATAAAGTGAGTGTAGTAGGAGAAAGTAGTGGATGTGGTTGATTTTTATACTATTAAATTTTTACTATTTTTGGTAAATTTGAAATGTATAGAATTGAATGGGACACAAAAAAAAGTGTATAGAAATGAATGGGAAATAGGGAGTATATTTACCTCTTATATATATTAAATTTCAACATAACATACGAGCCTAACTCCTGAGCAAATTAATTTTATCAATCCTGATTTATTAGCTACCAAACTTGAACTCAAACCTTCATTCATGAGCCAATGTCATTTAAGATATAATAGTTGTAGACTATTGTATAATAACTTGTATGTATTATTTCATTATATATAATTATATGTAAGCCTTATATAAACCCATTTGATAATTTATTTTTTCTTATAAAATTAGGTAAATTAATAATTCTTTTGAGATGTATTATTTTGATTAATTAAAATATACATACTACGAAAATATGAAACTTTAGAAAATTTTCAAAATAATGTTTAAATAAATTTTGGATTACACATCGATTGTTTATTAATAAATACATATAATATGTAGTTTAATTATAAAATGACATTATAAAAAATATTATATACAGCAAAAAATATATTAAATCAATAATAAGAAAAATATGAAACATTGATTTTTTTTAAAAGATTATAAATGAGATCCAGTCTCTTTGTATGCTATCGGTTACATATTACATAACTAGATATAATGATTTATTATAATTAAGATTGTGGATATTATACGATAATATATTAGAATGAAAAATATAAAGATTTTGGGGTAATATAAAAAATTTAATATAATATCCAAAAGTATATATTATTACAAGAGATATAATAACCTATTTGTACAATCGAGAAGTTGTAAAATTAGTTGCTTTTGAAAATGCAACTCATTAAAAAAAAGCAAAAGATTCTACATACAAATTAGCTGAATGTTTGGTCAAAATATGCATTTTGAAAAGATTATTATATGTAATGTATATTATACGATTTATAGTTTCATCTCACAAAATATATCTGAGTCGTGCATATTATATAACTTGTGGAACTTAAATAATAGAAGACGAAAATGTATAATAATTTATATAGATGTTCATGTAACAAAGAGTAAAAAAATCGAATTTAGGATAGTAGATAGGATTTAACGACGAGCGATAATAATATTGTATAGTATATATAACAATTTCAGACTTAAGGATAATATGAAAATAAAATATTTTTTAAAGTGTTTATTAAAAGTTTATTAATGTGAAAGTTGAGTTATTGATCTTTGATCGCGCAACCAGCTTTAGTCTTGATCAATTTAAAATATGTAGTTAAATCACGATCAATGAATACCCTCAAGAACAGTTATAATATTTCACTTATTGATATTATTCTTCTATTAATTAAGATTAACATATATTTCACTACTATATTTGAAACCATACAAATTGTTCATACAAGTTATTCATTTGATGAAATTATTATTTTATGAACATTCGTTTACCAAGATTGATTTGATAAATAGGTAAACTTAACAAACTTGAAAAAAATGTAAATTAAAAATTTAAAGTTAGTTTTAGAAAAAAAATTAGGCTAAAGGCCTGGATCTCGCACATGTTGGGTTTCGAGCACATAAATGCAACGAAAACAGTAATTAAAAATGTAAAAAATCAGAATTTTCGAAACCCGCTGCAAGATCCATGCGAAAAACATATATTTAATTCGTAGATCAGATTGTTTACCTTAAGAAGTTTTACTAATTGGTTGACTAATGGAGATCCAAAGCTTGTTCAATCACCACGTATCCCGCTCTCGCGATCTACGCTCTATCGGTATCCACACGAATGCTTGAACTCAAGGATTGGATGTGTACTAGCATAAACTCGTTTCTTCTTGCTCTCTCTATCTTCTCTCTTGGTGGCTAGGATTTTAGTAAAAGTCTTACACGCCAAAAAATCAGTCACGCAAGAGATATTATATAGAGAGTAGAAAAACGACTTATAACTCTTAACTAATTAGGAGTTATTATTAATTCGAAATTCCTATTTGTATTATAATTAAGTCTCACTTAATTATTTAATAAATAAATTTCATAATTAATATTAGTAAATTTTAATATCATTATTTATCTAATTAATTAAGTCAAACTTAATTAATATATTATAAATAATTCAAATTACTTTAATTTAATTTAAATCCAATTTAAATTAAATAATCCTTCAAGCATTCTTTGTGTGTGACCCTATAGGTTATTATTACATTGTCAACGAATTTTAAATCTAATTTAAAATCGTAAACAATGAGCGGCATCTAGTAATACATCATTGCTACCCAAGTAATAATAATTGAATCGGTGATCGATTAAACCTTTCGTGAATAATGTACAATGTAATATAATCCCTTTAACCACATATTATAGATTAAACTAGAGGCATGTAATGTGTCATCCTCATCAATATTTAATCCAGGTTTCCTTGATCAATGAGTAGACTATCATATCAAATCAACATTTGAGCGTGGCCACGCATTTCGTAGTCTAGCTCACACAAGAGGCCAATAATATCACTCCTAAAATAGGAGGGTTAAATCCCATCTAGATCATTCATATTTCTCATACGATTCATAATATACCCAATGTCCACTTTTATCATTACCCGGTCAATGATAACTTTTAATGGAATCAATGTATATTAATTCTCGTATAGAAATATAATGACTTTAGGTCTAAGGACCATTACATCATTATCACTGTGAGAATTACTTATGACACAACAGACATGTAGAATCTCACATCGGGTCTGTCCAGCACCATGTACATATACATCTGCCTGTGTCTTTGACTTTAGTATCACTATACCTATGATCAATGAGATGTGATTATCAGTCAACAAACACACTAGTCTTAATGCATTATTATTGTCCCTTAATAATAATACTCGACTAGGGACCTTTAGGAATATTGATACTATTCTCATAATCTCATTTATAAGTCACGTACTTATAGATATAGAATTGCATATCATATTCCAAGGACATTTATTAATCTAACATTCATATCGCTGTAAATTAAGAATTAATAAATTATAAAGGGAATAATCGATAGAACATAAACATTAATAATCTTAATGTCTTAAACTAAAACATCATAGTGTTGTCTCTAGGGCACAAACACTAACAATCTCCCACTTGCACTAAAGGCAATCACCCATGTATCTAATACTCATGGAACTAGTAGGACCATCGTGCTTCTGCTGCGACAAAGCCTTAGTCAGTGGGTCTGCAACACTATCATTACTATGCACTTTACATTTATATCTCCTTGATCATTAATCTCATTAATAAGGTGATATCACTTAAGGACATGCCTAAATATTCTCCTTAGTTGTTTCAATAATATCAATATATTCGGCTTCCATTATAGAATCATCAATGTTCTTGTTGTGAACTATTTCATCTAACATCACTTATATTTAGACAAAACACAAAACAGACATAAACACGTAATCATCCTTGTCTGTCCAAAAATTAGGTTCAGAAACTAGTATCAGTATAACCCTTTACAACTAGTTCCCTATCTTCTCCATACACCAAAAATAAATCTTTAGTCCTCTTTAAGTACTTAAGAATATTCTTGAAAATTATCCGGTGACCCTCACCCGGATTAGACTTGTATCTGCTCGTCATGCTCAAAGCATACGAAATATTAGGATAAATACATCTCATTGTACACATTATAGATCCAATTGTTAAAGCATATGGAGCTTTCTCAAATGGCCCTTATCATCTTAATGATTTAGGGGGAAATTATCTTTTGAGATCACTATCCCATGAGACATCGAAACATATCTGTTGGGTCCCAATGTGTTTGTAGAAGGGGGTTGAATACAAACAGTACCAAATAATCGAATTAAATGCGGAATAAAAAATGTGAAACAAAATTCAAGTTAAATACAAATATTATTAAACTTGAAAGGTGTTACAACAACTGTATCGATTACAAGGAATTAATCTCAAATTAATTATCACAAATTTAGAATAAATTCGACATGAACTTTTTCTATTTTTGCAATAATTAGAATCAAATGCTAAACGCGATTTGAGATTAAGTTCTAGGGATTTTAATCCGCTAGATTGTTACACAAGAGCAAGATAAAGATTTCTAGTGGATTGGATTTAACTTTACAATCTAGAAATTTAATCTTGAAGTATGCAGATGAAAAGATGAAATATTTCTTCTTGTTTTTCTTTTCTGCTTTGTTCTTGACTTCTGTGTACTGGATTATTGAGAGGCTGCTTCTCTGCTTCTTTTTAATCAACAGCCGAATAGAATTGAATTGGCATGACAATCCTATAGCTGGCAAGACTTTCGGTAGGACAATGGATTGAACTAGCAAGACAATCTGAATGAACTAGCATGACAATCTGAATGAACTAGCATGACAATCAGAATGAACTAGCAAGACAATCCTTCTCCTAGTGTAACTTTCGGTGAGACTATTGAAAATGGCCTAGCATGACAATCGGTATGACAATCCTGATTGTCATGCTAGTTCATTTTCAATTGTCTTGTTGATTTAATGCAGATTTTAATCCAATATAAATTCTGAAAATTCCTAAAATTAATTCAGAATTAATTAATCAATTAATTCAATTAATAAATAAATTATTCTTCGCACATATAATTTATTTTCTTAATTAAATTAGATGACTTAATTAATTAATAGAGAATTAATTCTAGTCTTGAGCAGCAACCATTCTTCTGCAAATCTTCTGAAAATCACTGAAAATTATGAATCAATTCCACCACTTCAACGTTGACACTCGATGTACTGTCTGGTTCATGAGTGACTAACTTCCGTGACGTTTCTTCATGTGTTGACTTTGATACTCTGATTTTCTTCAGATTAAATCCTTGTAATTAATGATACTCTGACGAGATCTCTGTCACTTGATTAAATCCACGATCTTGATTTATATCACTGAGGCATGATCAACTTCTTGAACTTCTTCCAGTGAATTAACCCCTCAAGTCTGTAGATGAACCTTGTTTCTGAATCCTTTGACAGATATTACTTTGCGAGATCTCTCTGATGGTCGATCCACTATTTACTTATTACATTCTTATTTGAGTTGAGTTGAATCCTCGAATATACAAATAGGCCTATGACATATGACTTACAATCTCCCCCTATTTGTTTGTTAGACAATAACACACAAATACCTAGAGGATAACTCAACTAACAAATAAGAAAAAGATATAAATAGAAATGCAAAGTAAATAGTAGAAAAGTTCTGGACTAGATTTAACATTTTCTAGATTCCAAGTAGATGTTCCTCTAGACTGAACATATCTTCAAGTAGTTCCATCTTCATTTGTACAACCACATTTCCTGTTGAGAAGCCCATATCTCTTGCTTCTCCCCCTATGAGAATCAACTGATTAAAGAAGATCACCTTCGTTTTACCACCTCTCCCGTACAATAGGATCCGCAGATAAAAACCAATGGTACTCCCTTAACAGCTTCTTCCCTTATCAGAAAATCACCTTGTGTTTACCACCTCTCCCGTACAATAGGATCCGTAGTTACAAACAACAATGGTGTGGAGTAGTGTACATTTTTAGGATCTTTTTCTTCCTCCCTGCTATTTCTGTTTATATCTTTTTCTTATTTGTTAGTTGAGTTATCCTCTAGGTATTTGTGTGTTATTGTCTAACAAACAAATAGGGGGAGATTGTAAGTCATATGTCATAGGCCTATTTGTATATTCGAGGATTCAACTCAACTCAAATAAGAATGTAATAAGTAAATAGTGGATCGACCATCAGAGAGATCTCGCAAAGTAATATATGTCAAAGGATTCAGAAATAAGGTTCATCTACAGACTTGAGGAGTTAATTCACTGGAAGAAGTTCAAGAAGTTGATCATGCCTCAGTGATATAAATCAAGATCGTGGATTTAATCAAGTGACAGAGATCTCGTCAGAGTATCATTAATTACAAGGATTTAATCTGAAGAAAATCAGAGTATCAAAGTCAACACATGAAGAAACGTCACGGAAGTTAGTCACTCATGAACCAGACAGTATATCGAGTGTCAACGTTGAAGTGGTGGAATTGATTCATAATTTTCAGTGATTTTCAGAAGATTTGCAGAAGAATGGTTGCTGCTCAAGACTATAATTAATTCTCTATTAATTAATTAAGTCATCTAATTTAATTAAGAAAATAAATTATATCTGCGAAGAATAATTTATTTATTAATTGAATTAATTGATTAATTAATTCTGAATTAATTTTAGGAATTTTCAGAATTTATATTGGATTAAAATCTGCATTAAATCAACAAGACAATTGAAAATGAACTAGCATGACAATCAGGATTGTCATACCGATTGTCATGCTAGGCCATTTTCAATAGTCTCACCGAAAGTTACACTAGGAGAAGGATTGTCTTGCTAGTTCATTCTGATTGTCATGCTAGTTCATTCAGATTGTCATGCTAGTTCATTCAGATTGTCTTGCTAGTTCAATCCATTGTCCTACCGAAAGTCTTGCCAGCTATAGGATTGTCATGCCAATTCAATTCTATTCGGCTGTTGATTAAAAAGAAGCAGAGAAGCAACCTCTCAATAATCCAGTACACAGAAGTCAAGAACAAAGCAGAAAAGAAAAACAAGAAGAAATATTTCATCTTTTCATCTGCATACTTCAAGATTAAATTTCTAGATTGTAAAGTTAAATCCAATCCACTAGAAATCTTTATCTTGCTCTTGTGTAACAATCTAGCGGATTAAAATCCCTAGAACTTAATCTCAAATCGCGTTTAGCATTTGATTCTAATTATTGCAAAAATAGAGAAAGTTCATGTCGAATTTATTCTAAATTTGTGATAATTAATTTGAGATTAATTACTTGTAATCGATACAGTTGTTGTAACACCTTTCAAGTTTAATAATATTTTTATTTAACTTGAATTTTGTTTCACATTTTTTATTCCGCATTTAATTCGATTATTTGGTACTGTTTGTATTCAACCCCCCTTCTACAAACACATTGGGACCCAACAATTGGTATCAGAGCCTTCTGATTAACGAACAAATCAAGATCCTAGACTTTTGTGATTTTTCAACTCCTTGAATTTTTATTTATTCAAAAATCCATAATGACTTCACATAAAGTTGGAACCGTTTAAATTCCACAATTTGATAAAGAGAATTATATCATGTGGAAGAAGAAGATGCTATTATTCTTACAAGTTACAAATCCCAAATATTCAAACTTGTTAAAGAAGGGTATAAAAACTCCGATGGTTATTGAACCGGAGGTAATAATAGATGGTGTGTTGACTTTGATACTCTGATTTTCTTTAGATTAAATCCTTGTAATTAATGATACTCTGACGAGATCTCTGTCACTTGATTAAATCCACGATCTTGATTTATATCACTGAGGCATGATCAACTTCTTGAACTTCTTCCAGTGAATTAACTCCTCAAGTATGTAGATGAACCTTGTTTCTGAATCCTTTGACAGATATTACTTTGCGAGATCTCTCTGATGGTCGATCCACTATTTACTTATTACATTCTTATTTGAGTTGAGTTGAATCCTCGAATATACAAATAGGCCTATGACATATGACTTACAATCTCCCCCTATTTGTTTGTTAGACAATAACACACAAATACCTAGAGGATAACTCAACTAACAAATAAAAAAAAGATATAAACAGAAATGCAAAGTAAATAGTAGAAAAGTTCTGGACTAGATTTAACATTTTCCAGATTCCAAGTAGATGTTCCTCTAGACTGAACATATCTTCAAGTAGTTCCATCTTCATTTGTACAACCACATTTCCTGTTGAGAAGCCCATATCTCTTGCTTCTCCCCCTATGAGAATCAACTGATTAAAGAAGATCACCTTCGTTTTACCACCTCTCCCGTACAATAGGATCCGCAGATAAAAACCAATGGTACTCCCTTAACAGCTTCTTCCCTTATCAGAAAATCACCTTGTGTTTACCACCTCTCCCGTACAATAGGATCCGTAGTTACAAACAACAATGGTGTGGAGTAGTGTACATTTTTAGGATCTTTTTCTTCCTCCCTGCTATTTCTCCCCCTTAGTTGAGGAATCCTCCAAACTATTTCTTAAGCTTTTATCTCCCCCTTAAAGAAGGAATGTATGCCGTCGTCTGAAGGAGTTCTCATATTTCACTTGGTTGGAAAAGAAATAACAAGTAGTTTCTCTTTCTACCTCACTGTGAGTGTGTGATTCTGTTTAGTGTACCTCACATGTGTTTCACTCTTCTCTCCACTCGTGTTTACACTCATTCTCACAAGTGTATCACTCTTCTCTCATAGCTCCATAATCCAGCTGTACCTGCAAGGAAAATCACCTTAGCCATCCTTAAAGGAGGTCACAGGTGGTGCAATGGGAGTTCACAAATCCCCATCCTTGTTAAACTTGTCAGATAAATCTGAGTCATAATCTACAAGTTGCTAGTTTCCCTTTTAGGGTTCCAGATTTGAATTCTGGGAAGGTAAACAATGATCCAATGATTTTAGCATAAAGATCAAAGTTCCCTTCTAATGTCTGTGAAGACACTTCCTTGTGACTTATCAGGTAATATCTGAATCATTGTCAACAAGTTGCCGATCTGCACCTATGTCAGATCCACTATCCGCAGATGCATCCAGGGGATTTAAGCCTGGGGAGGTAGACACTGACCACTGACATATGGCTTTTGGATCAGTATCCTCTCCTAACACCTGTAAAGGCAATTGGTCCACTAACGAACCTTGAACAATCGAATCTGACCTTAAAATGGTCGAAACTCTTGTTTCCGTCAACTCATCATTTGTGTGTGTAACCTCTCCTTGTGCATCAAGAATTGATTATGTTTGAAGTGGTGACACTACATCGGATACCTTGGCCGACAGGCAAAATTCAATAGACTCACCCTGTTGAGAGAATGAATCTAGTAACTGTTTTTGTGCCTTTTCAGCCATTACATCTTTTTGAGAAGATGTATGGGGGCTAGCAGTTGTCTCGGTTTAAATACTACTCATCTATGTATGAGACAGAGCTACTGGGTTGACTACAGAACCTTCCTTATGTGGTGCACTAGGCACTATCTCCCTCATGCTCATTCATACTACTTTTAGTGGTAAGAGAGTGTTGGTTGGTTCTGTTTTTGTGTTTGTCTTTACAGTCTGGGATAGACGTTGTGGGTTTTCAACCTCATGACTGTCAATGAAAGAAAGTCATTGGAGACTGAACCTGTATCATAGAACATATGGTAATAGAGAGAAAATGATTTACAATAGTGATTTCAAAAGATTTTACATGACATAAGAAATCACTAATGTAGAAAGAAGTTTGATTTTGTTTTTCAATATGAATGAGTTTTTGATAAAACATTGATCACTTAGGGTAAAGTCTAAGTAATTCTCATTCATGTCAAAAGCTTACAAATATCTGCAACATAATGTTAACAAGATATCATTGACCGATACTTGTCAAGTACTTTAGATACTAATTGTTATGTTGCATAACCGATATATCACTGCACATATAAAACAATTTGATTGTGCCTAATGATAAAATAGTTATAAATATGACGACTCTACTAGTTCATATACAACTGTAACTGCAGTTAGAGTGTCATACCATGTCCTTGACAATTGCTTGAGCAGTATACTAGTTCATACCAACCTGAAGTGAGATTGTGAAGAAGAGATTGCATAGTCCAATAGATCTGCAGCTGCAAAGTCCATGAACTGTGGTGCACTGACTTCCTCTTTTAACTCACCAATCAGGAGTACACTTGTACACATCTTACTAGAGTACAATTCCAAGTGTAATGTGCAGCAGGTGCCTGATATGTCGTAATATTCTCAAGTCTCGTCACTGGTGCTGTATGTTAGATACTGCTTCCTGATAATAACCTAGCACAATATATAAAATTACAATGATAACATTCTCAGCTTGCAAACAGCCATATCCCTCAGATAAACCTTTGCTGTTATCTCCAAAGGTAACCAGGGGGCCAGCTTTCTCAATTCTCATTTGATAGCAGGGCTCTATCTCCGGTCATATGTCTTGATGATCCACTGTCAAGAATCCACACTACCGGTTACACCTGTTTAATGCCCTGCACTTCAAATGGATTAGACCTTCTTCGGAACCCAAACTTGGTTGGGCCCGGCATACTTGTAGAACTGTCCTTTGTCAGGCAAAACAACATTTTTAATTTTAATGGTCTCAACTTTCTCAATGACTGAACATTTGACCTTGTAAACAGCGTTAACAAATTTCTGTTTAAGCTTAGGCACAAATGTCTCCTTTCTAGCCTTAGAAGGACTAGCAGTCTTAGACCTATCATGCTTCTTGTTATTCACATGCTGACGAGGAGTAGTCTTATCATTAGACACATGCTTACCATTAAAATAAGCATACATCATATTAAAAGCACAAGACATACAATTAGAAACACCACATGCTTTATGAGAGTGATTAACAGCAGGCAATTTATGCATGGTAGACATGGCATTATTGTTATCAAACTCATGTGTGTCTGAGTTAGTCTCAGTTGCTTTCACAACTTTAACTGGAACTTTCGACTCGCTTGACTTGGAAACAATCTTCTCATTAGCATGATCCTCAGCACGTATTTCTTCTTGAATAACAGAAGAGGTCGCATCAAATGGTTCAGCAATTGATGCTTTATAGAGGGGTTCATCAACACCCTTAAGCACTTGTGGTACTTCCCTCCCTTTAGCACAGACATGAGGAGGGGAGTTTATGCCTAATTCTCCAATAGCAGCATTGTAATCATAACCTATTCCAGATGTTTGATTAACAGCTTGCTTACTGTAGAACTCTTTAGCCTTCGAACAAGAATTGAAGTAGGCTCTAACCTTAGTCTCAAGACCGGTGATCTTGTCTTTGAGAATAGTTTCGAGTTTTCTATAACAGTCAACTCTATTCCCTAGAAAAGATACCTGTTCTTTTAATTTGTCTTGATTAATGTGCACAAGTCTAAATTCATTGACCTCTTTCTCAAGGTCTGTGATCTGTAAACTTAACAGTTCATTATCACGACGTGCACAATCTAAGTTACCTCTTAGATGATAAACCATTTCAGCATCAGAAAGTTTTACCTCTATTCTTGACGATAAAGTTTTTCCATCAATAGCCATAAGAGCAAGATTTCCTTCATCTTCATCTTCACTGTCAGTATCATCCCAGCTTCTTCCCTTTGCCAGATAAGCCCTTTCAGAGTTCTTTCTTACTTGCTTTGGCTTCCTACATTCTATGGCAAAGTGTCCCAACTCATTGCAGTTATAGCATCTAATGGTGCTTCGATCAACCATCCCTGTTTTGTACCCACCACTGCTGGTGTTAGAGGATGAAGATCCACCTTTCTGGAATTTGTTGTAGTTGGACTTGTACTTAAGCTTGGGATTCCTCCTGAATCTGACATGGGAGAATCTCTTGACAATTTGGGCCATTGATTCATCTTCTAATTGCTCCAGCTCTTCCAAGGAATAAAAATCATCACTTGATTGATTTGTAGTAGGAGGATCATATTCTGCTACTAACTCATTTTCCTCACCCTTGGAAAACTGTACCATTCTTTCTAACTGTTGAGATTGTTGTTGTTGTTGACCTTCAGCTACAAGTGCAGTAGATGTGCTGACCATTCTATCCTTCCCGTAGACTTCCTTCTGTTGAATCTGCTCCAACTCATAGGTTTTTAACACTCCATAGAGCCTGTCCAAAGAAATCTCACTCAGATCTCTAGCTTCTCTAATGGCAGTGATTCTATGTTCAAGATGAGCTGGCAGTGTTAAAAGGAACTTTTTGTTGACCTCCCTGATTGAATAATACTTTCCATTGATGTTCAGGTTGTTGATCAACGCATTGTACCTCTCAAACACTTCAGTAATTCCTTCTCCTGGATTTGATTTGAAATGTTCATATTCAGAGGTTAGGATTTCCAACTTGTTCTCCCTAACTTCCTCTGTGCCTTCATTAATCACCTCAATAGTTTCCCACATGTGT
This sequence comes from Apium graveolens, assembly GCF_009905375.1. Lineage (NCBI taxonomy): Eukaryota > Viridiplantae > Streptophyta > Magnoliopsida > Apiales > Apiaceae > Apium > Apium graveolens. Next base: position 70,850 of record NW_027418607.1, read on the forward strand.
TTGGAATTTTTACAGTTCATCACATGTCTGTTCATCAAGGGATCAAGGGAATCAATTAATATTAATTGAAGGCTGGCATCCAAGGAGGCTTCTTCCTTCTCAGCAGGAGTAAAATCTTCAGGCTCTTTTGGATAGGTTCTAGCTTCAGTAGTCACCACACCATCTATTATTACCTCCGGTTCAATAACCATCGGAGTTTTTATACCCTTCTTTAACAAGTTTGAATATTTGGGATTTGCAACTTGTAAGAATAATAGCATCTTCTTCTTCCACATGATATAATTCTCTTTATCAAATTGTGGAATTTTAACGGTTCCAACTTTATGTGAAGTCATTATGAATTTTTGAATAAATAAAAATTCAAGGAGTTGAAAAATCACAAAAGTCTAGGATCTTGATTTGTTCGTTAATCAGAAGGCTCTGATACCAATTGTTGGGTCCCAATGTGTTTGTAGAAGGGGGTTGAATACAAACAATACCAAATAATCGAATTAAATGCGGAATAAAAAATGTGAAACAAAATTCAAGTTAAATAAAAATATTATTAAACTTGAAAGGTGTTACAACAACTGTATCGATTACAAGGAATTAATCTCAAATTAATTATCACAAATTTAGAATAAATTCGACATGAACTTTTTCTATTTTTGCAATAATTAGAATCAAATGCTAAACGCGATTTGAGATTAAGTTCTAGGGATTTTAATCCGCTAGATTGTTACACAAGAGCAAGATAAAGATTTCTAGTGGATTGGATTTAACTTTACAATCTAGAAATTTAATCTTGAAGTATGCAGATGAAAAGATGAAATATTTCTTCTTGTTTTTCTTTTCTGCTTTGTTCTTGACTTCTGTGTACTGGATTATTGAGAGGCTGCTTCTCTGCTTCTTTTTAATCAACAGCCGAATAGAATTGAATTGGCATGACAATCCTATAGCTGGCAAGACTTTCGGTAGGACAATGGATTGAACTAGCAAGACAATCTGAATGAAGTAGCATGACAATCTGAATGAACTAGCATGACAATCAGAATGAACTAGCAAGACAATCCTTCTCCTAGTGTAACTTTCGGTGAGACTATTGAAAATGGCCTAGCATGACAATCGGTATGACAATCCTGATTGTCATGCTAGTTCATTTTCAATTGTCTTGTTGATTTAATGCAGATTTTAATCCAATATAAATTCTGAAAATTCCTAAAATTAATTCAGAATTAATTAATCAATTAATTCAATTAATAAATAAATTATTCTTCGCATATATAATTTATTTTCTTAATTAAATTAGATGACTTAATTAATTAATAGAGAATTAATTCTAGTCTTGAACAGCAACCATTCTTCTGCAAATCTTCTGAAAATCACTGAAAATTATGAATCAATTCCACCACTTCAATGTTGACACTCGATGTACTGTCTGGTTCATGAGTGACTAACTTCCGTGACGTTTCTTCATGTGTTGACTTTGATACTCTGATTTTCTTCAGATTAAATCCTTGTAATTAATGATACTCTGACGAGATCTCTGTCACTTGATTAAATCCACGATCTTGATTTATATCACTGAGGCATGATCAACTTCTTGAACTTCTTCCAGTGAATTAACTCCTCAAGTCTGTAGATGAACCTTGTTTCTGAATCCTTTGACAGATATTACTTTGCGAGATCTCTCTGATGGTCGATCCACTATTTACTTATTACATTCTTATTTGAGTTGAGTTGAATCCTCGAATATACAAATAGGCCTATGACATATGACTTACAATATCCTTTCTGTATCTCCTGCATCTTAAAATGATGTAATATATTATCAATGTATGTACTCCGACTAAGTCGATTAATCTTCTCAATCTATCTCTATAGATCTTGATCCTTAATATATAGGTAGCATCGCCTAAGTCTTTCACCGAGAAACTATTTCTCAACCAAATCTTAACAGCCTATAGAGAAGGTATGCCATTCATTATTTATTATATGTCATCTATATATAATACTAGGAATGTCACATGGCTCCCACTAACCTTCTGGTAAACACATGGTTCATCTTCATTTTGAATAATGCCAAACTCTTTGACCGTTTCATCAAAATGAATATTCATTCTCCTTGAGTCTTGCTTCAATCTATAAATAAATTGAAGCAACTTACAAACTATCTTAGCAAACTTTGGATCGACAAAACCCTCAGGTTGTATCATATATACATCATGTTCAAGGCTCCTATATAAGAAAACAGTTTTGACATCCATTTGCCAAATCTCATAGTCAAAGTAAGCAACTATTGCTAACAAAATCCTGATGGACTTGACCATAGTAACCGGTGAAAAAGTCTCATCATAGTCTATACCATGTATTTGTTTAAAACTTTTTGCCACTAGTTGCGTCTTATAGGTATGTACTTTACCATCCATGTCAGTTTTCTTCTTGAAAACCCACTTGCACCCTATGGGTTTTACCCCTTCGAGTGGATCAACTAAAGTCAGTACTTTATTTTGATACATGGATTCCATCTCGGATTTCATGGCCTCTAGTCATCTCTCAGAGTCTGAATTGTTTATAGCATCTTGGTAGGTGAGAGGCTTATCATTATCCGTAAGCATCACATCACCATCTTGAGTCAAAAGAAATTCATAATTTCTCCCGAGCTCATGGTGAATCCTACTAGATTTACGAATAACCCGTGTTTCTTGGACAAGATTACTTTCAACATTTTGATGTACATCCTAATCTTATTCCAACTCTGGTTCAATGTTATCATGTGGTTCTCGTTCTTCATCGAGATGTATTATCCTCCCACTGATTTTCTTAGAAAGTAGTTCTCTCTCAAGAAATATAGTGGCCCGAGCAACAAACACTTTGTTCTCAGAAGGTTTATAAAACTATACCCTAGTCTCACTTGGGTATTCCACAAAATAACATCTATCTAATTTTGGTCCAAGCTTGTCAGGGGCTAAACGTTTTACAAACGCTTCACATCCCCAAATTTTCATAAATGATATGCTATGACGTTTATCAGTCCTTATCTCATATGGAGCCTTTTGAACCGCTTTAGTCAGAATTTGGTTAAGTGTATATACAGTCGTTTCCAGAGCATAACCCCAGAAACTGAATGAAAGATCCGCTTCACTCATCATCGATCGCACTATGTCCAACAAGGTACGATTTCTCCTCTCAGAATCTCTATTCCATTGATGTGTTCCAGAAGGAGTAAGTTATGATACACTATCATACTCCTTCAAGAAACTCTTTAAATTGAGGTTTAAGTATTCCCCTCCACGATTTGATCTTAAAATTTTTATACTTTTCCCTTGTTTTCTTTTCTACTTCGGCCTTATATTCTTTGAACATTTCAAAAGAATCGGATTTGTTCTTCATAAGAACCACATATCCATATCTACTGAAATCATCAGTAAATGTTATGAAGTAGTATAAGCCCCCTTTCCATCATACGCATTCGACCACATACATCATTATGTATAAGTCATAATCGTTCGGTGGCCCTTTCACCTAATCAGGTAAAAGAAGCTTTAGTCATTTTGCCTATAAGACAAAGTTCGCATCTTCCGAATGATTCAAAATCAAACTTATCCAAGTATTCATCTATATGTAACTCAGAAATGCGTTTCTCATTAATTTGGCTTAATGACAATGCTAGAGGTAATGTTTGATTTGAGTCAACTTAGAACATATAAATTGTTAACTAATTGTGCAACATTATAAGTCTTATCATTGAAATAGAATAAACAACTATTATTTATTTAATTAAAATGAAAACCTTTCTTGTCCTGACAAGAAACTGACTTAATGTATCCGCTAAAGGCAGGCACGTAATAACAATTTATCAAGTTCTCAATCTCGCCTTATGGGCAATATTAGGTATCGAGTTCCTTCAACTAAAGCAACAACTTTTGCTCCAATTCTAACCTTATACCTGAAGCTTGACCATTGCTAGTCTTCTTCTTTAGATCTTCCAAATAAGCTCGACAATTTAACTTCCGTTCATCCAGTTATTTCCACAGAAATGACAATCATCTCCTTTAGCAACACCACTATTAGGCTTCAAAAGCCCTTTGGGATTGGACTTTGGTTTGGCACCGAATAAGATCAAATTTGCGCCTTGCCTATCCATTTTTATTTCCCATTTGCATTCCATGTGTACATCATCAAAATGGACGTAATTCATGCCTTTACCGTGTTATTTTCAGCAGTTCTAAACATGCTTAACAATTCAGTGAGTGTTCTTTCTATCTCATTCCTTTTGTTCTTAACAAACTGAGAATAGAATATTTTCAAAGATCGTTTGATCAAATCAAGCTGAGTCTCTAGACCATTCTTGAAACCCAAAATATCAAGATACATATGTCTATCACCTTTAGAACACGTGGTCCAACCGGATATGATTTTCCCACTAATGCAAAAGTATGGTGCCTTATTATTGTCAAATCTTTCTGACGAGCCTATCCTTCAAACATCTTTTGAAGGTGCCCAATCATATCATAAGCATCATTATGATCTTGTTGCTTCTAAAGCTCAGCACTCATAATTACAAGCATGAGACATGAAACATCAGTTACATAATTAATTTGCTTATGGTGAGCATTTTGTTCTGCACATATTTCATTCTCAGCTAGAGGAAATAAGGGAGGGGTTTGAGTGACATCCTTGAACCCGAGGACAATCCTCAAGTTCCCATGTCAATCGAGGAAATTATTTCATGTTAGCTTGTCCTTCTCAAGGACTATTACATAGAGAAGTTATTCGTGTTATTTGTAATTTGATATCTATAATATTAAAAAGCATAAAATGTCTTGGTCTACAAATGATCATTAAATTATGTTCAAGTGATTATTCATATATATATCTCCCACTATTTTTATCAAATCAATAACCCTAACTATTAATTCGGAAAAAATATCTTCTATATCCTTTCTAGTGAGCCAAGATCCATATTTCACCATGTGTAAGGTCAGCTTTGGATTTTCTCCTAAAACATGATTATTTAGGTAGACAACATTTGTCAATTATATCAACTATATAACTCTTGGATAGCTTGGTGGAACAACATTTGTTCATATTTATCTAATAAATCTCGCCAAACTCTATGCCTCTAATTTCACAATCCTATTTTGATAACTTAGTTAAGTCAAACCCAATAGTCAAAAAGTATCAATATACTTCAACACATCTCTCACGATAGATTAGAGTACTTCGCTTTGGAGAACCCACTCCTGGTCGATCAAGGGGTTAACGCATTGGACTCATTAGAAGGCATCTGATCAACTTAATATTAATTTTAGGGTTTTGTTAATTTTAAAACAATCATGATCTCATCATAAAGAGATTCCCAATTTTTCCTTGAATAAAATACTTCAAATCAATATTCATCAATGGTTTGATTTCCAGGTAGTGAGGGAGTCACAACGGTCTCGCTTAAAACCCACAACCTTACAAGTTCAATGAACTCGCTTTTTATAAAATCACCCCATGTCAGAAACAAAGAAAATTTGTATTTTATTCCGTGCTTCATAAACACGAGAATCTCATAATCGTTTGTTCATTTTAAAATCTTGAATCGTTACAGATTTTATCTTGTTTAGCAAGCATGGCATGAGTGTCGTATCTAATATATACATCCTTAATCTAATTAAGAATACATATTTATAAACTACTCTACACATATATTTATCATATGCGCATATATATATGTAAAGTGCAATAAATAAACGTATTTGGTTATGGCTTCATCCTGTGTGATCTTTATCAAGCTAATGACAAAGATCTAGGTCAATCTAAGGTGAAAAAAAATACAGGCTAACTATTACATGTCTTCTTTCTTGTATTGCTTCCTTGGATGGCCTCCGTGTGGGATTACCCCTGATCTTCAAATCTTCATGTCTTCATGTACATTACAAGTGTTAGGAATATATGTATTAGTTTGATGATAAGTTAAACAAAACACTTAAGTAGAAATCTAGTGTTTGTAGCCTCAACGGATAAGACCACTTTGGCTATCCGTTGATGGAGCAGCTTTACTTAGAAATAAGTTTAGTATTGTAGCACATTTCAGTCTCTGTATTTAAGTTATAATTCTTAGAAGTTGTGGGAAATTATAAGTCATGTTGAATACTAGTGGATATGCAAATAGGAGGGTAATTGTAAATATTTCATGCCTTGTAATTTTGTATAAATGAAGTAGTACCAACTGATAGATTAAAGGCCTTCAACGGATGAGAAACAAAGCTTCAACAGATGTCTTTAAAGCATCAACGGATAACATCCATCAACAGATGAGTGCATCAACGGATAAAGCTTCAACGAATAAAGCTTCAACTGTTAAAGCATCAACGGATGTCACTAAAGCATCAACGGATAAAGCCATCAACGGATGAAAGCTTCAACGGATGCTCAGTTCCATAGCAGTTGATAGTGACAATTCATAAGCTGACAGAGGCACATGGGTTGACAGAGACAATTGGAATGTGGTAGCCTCTTGGAGGAATCAAGAAAAAGCAGCATTTCCATTCTGGTGCAAACAAGGAAGTATTCAAAGATTCACAGATTATCTTAGATTGCATTGGATAGAGAAATGAAGAAGAAACATGTGAAGAACTATTTTATGATTGTATTTTATCTTTGTCTTCACTTGTAAACTTGGTGATATATAAACCAAGTTGTAGCTAGTAATTAGAAGTGAATTTTCTAGAGCTTTTTAGAAAAATATAGAGAGAAAATCATCTAGTTTGTACTAGGAAGCAGCTGTGAACAATTCTTTGTATCACAGATTTTCTGAAATACACATCTCTAGTGGAACAACAAATTCACCAGAAAAGTTTTTAAAGCCTTCGTGTTCTTTACATTTGTGTCTTGAATATAAATCTGTCTGCACCTGCTCAAAGCAATTCACACACATCTGTTCATCGTACACTTAGCTTTTGAAACTGCTCAAAACTTGAAAAAGTTTTGAGATTTACATTCAACCCCCCTTCTGTAAATCTCATTGTTAGTTCCTTGGAAATAACAATTGGTATCAGAGCAAGCTCTTGACATACAAAGAGTTTAAAGATCTATTCTACTAACATCGTGAGTAAGAAGGATATTGGAGTGAAGATTCCAATCCTGGAAAGAGATAATTATCATCACTGGAAAGTGAAGATGCATCTACATCTCCTCTCTCAAGATGAAAGCTACATAAACTGCATTGAGAATGGTCCTCGCATCCCTCATAAAGTGGCCACAGCTGCCACTGCCACAGTTGTTGTTGGACAGTCTATTCCCAAGCCAAAAGCAGAATAGACTGATGAAGATATTGAAGAGGTTCACAAGGACAAGAAGGCCATGTACATTCTGTTTAATGGCCTAGACAAAGATATGTTTGATAATGTCATTAACAGCCAAACTGCTAAGGAAATTTGGGATACTGTACAACTTATCTGTGAAGGTACTGAACAAGTTAGAGAAAACAAAATACAGCTTCTCATTCAACAATATGAATATTTTCATTCTGAAGAAGGAGAATCATTGAATGATACCTTCAATAGATTTCAGAAACTGTTGAATGAATTGAAGCTCTATGGCAGAGTGTACCAAGTCAAGGATTCCAACTTAAAATTTCTGAGGTCTCTACCAAAGGAATGGAAGACTATGACTGTTTTACTAAGGAATTCTCAAGATTATAAGGACTTCACACTTGAAAGATTATATGGAATTTTGAAGACCTATGAACTTGAGATGGAGCAAGATGAGCTGTTGGAGAAGGGAAAGAGAAAAGGTGGATCGGTTGCACTTGTAGCTGAAAATGAGAGAACTGAAGCCAGGAATGAAGAAAAGACAATGCCAAGTCTCAAAATTGGCACAAGCAAATCAGAATCAGGCAAGGGAAAGGAGCAAGCAGCTGAGGTTGAAGACAATTCCAGTCAAGATGACTCTGATAATGTTGATGAACATCTGGCTTTTCTGTCCAGAAGGTTTGCAAAGATGAAATTCAAGAAAAACACTAGAGCCACTAAGTCAAACAAGAACATGGTGGACAAGTCTAAGTTCAAGTGTTATAACTGTGGCACAAGTGGACACTTTGCAAGTGAGTGCAGAAAGCCAACTTCTAAAAAGAAGAAATTTGAGCAAGTGGATTACAAAAAGAAATATTTCGAATTGCTCAAACAAAAGGAAAGGGTTTTTCTGACTCGGGAAAATGACTGGGCAGCTGATGGAGCCAATGAAGATGATGATATGGAATATGTCAACTTAGCCCTAATGGCTAATTCTGATGAAAATGAAACTAGTTCATCAAGCAACCAAGTAATCACTACTGACCTCTCTCAGCTTTCTAAAAATGAATGCAATGAAGCTATAAATGATATGTCCAATGAATTATATCATTTACGTGTTTCCCTTAAATCATTGGCTAAAGAGAACATGAGAATTAAAGAGAATAATCTGTTTTTAAGTGATAGGAATGTTGTGTTAGAGGGTAAGGTAATTGAGCTTGAAAAGATTAAAATCAAATGCTTATATGTTGAGAGTGAACTAGAAGAGTCTGTTAAGAAAGTAGAAATTCTTTCTAAACAACTAGAACATGAGCAAGAGGTAATCAAGGCCTGGAAAACATCTAGGGATGTTAGTACTCAAATTGTCAAGGTTCAAGGAATTGAATCACTCTGTGAGAATGCCTGGAAGAAAAACAAAAAGGAAATTGAATTAATTGATGGACTGTCAACGGATGTGGAATCAACGGATGATGAGATTCATCCATTGAAGGAAGAAAAGGAGCATCCGTTGAAGGTTGATCAGTTGAAACAGGCAAATGACTCTAAAAGGGATAATTTGAAAATTCTCAGTAAGAAGTTTGGTTCAACTTCCAAGAACTTTGTCAAAGAAGAAGCTAGCACATCCAAAGATGCCAGTAAGGTGAATATAGGACACATGACTTTAGATCAGTTGAAAAATAGGCTTAAGTTGGTTGAGGATAAAAAGGAAACTAAAAGAAAATCTAATAGAAATGGGAAGGTATGGATTAACAAACACAACAACTACACACCTGATAAGTATGCTCCTAGAAAAAGTTATGTGCATTGTAGTAGTGTTAATCATCTATCTGCTAACTGCAAATCTGTTAAAAATGCTCCCATGCCTTTAACTCATTCCATGCCTAACATGTTTATGTCACCACTGCATGCTATGTCTGTTATGTCTCAACATAATCCACATGCACATTTTGCAAACATGCCATATGTTAATAATCCTTATTTTACTGCATTTAGTATGCCTCAAATGCCATACAACATGCCTATGTGGAATAATATGTTTGCACAATCTATGCCTTATCAAATTCAACCAAATGTGCTAAATGATTTTGTGACTAACCCTAAACTTTAACCAACTAAATCTGAGACCAAGGTTGACTCAAAGTTACCTAAGTCAAAAGGTGCAGGAAGTGTGAAGTCTAGGAAAAATACAAACAAGGCTGGACCCAAGGAAACTTAGGTACCAAAATCAACTTGATTTGATTTTGTTTTGTGCAGGGAAAAAGAAGGAATCTATGGTACTTGGACAGTGGTTGTTCAAGGCACATGACAGGAGATTTCACCCTGCTCACAAAGTTCAAGGAGAGAGCTGGCCCTAGCATAACCTTTGGAGATGACAACAAAGGGTTCACTATGGGATATGGCTTGATTTCAAAGGAAAATGTCATCATTGATGAAGTTGCATTAGTTGATGGTCTCAAACACAATCTATTGAGCATCAGTAAACTATGTGACAGAGGGAATACTGTTTCCTTCAATTCTGAAGCCTATGTTGTTACCAGTAAGAAGGACAATAAAGTGGTTCTAACTGGAGTTAGAAAAGGGAATGTGTACTTGGCTGACTTCAACTCTACAGATGCAGAATCAATTACTTGTCTTTTCAGCAAAGCAAGTCAAGATGAAAGTTGGCTATGGCACAATAAGCTGTCCCATTTGAATTTCAAGACAATGAATGATCTAGTCAAAAAGGACTTAGTTAGAGGAATGCCTCTAGTGGAATTCTCAAGGGATGGACTGTGTGATGCTTGTCAGAAAGGAAAGCAAAAGAGAGCATCATTTAGTAAGAAGCTTGAATCAGCAATTGATGAACCATTACAACTGCTACACATGGATCTTTTTGGACCAGTCAATGTATTGTCAATTTCAAGGAAAAGATATTGCCTAGTGATTGTAGATGATTTCTCAAAGTTTTCGTGGACCTATTTTCTTGGATCAAAGGATGAAGCTAGTGAAATCATTATCAATCATATCAAGCAAGTCAACAACCATCCAGATTTCAAAGTAAGGAATATCAGGAGTGACAATGGAACTGAGTTCAGGAATTCTACCATGAGGTTGTTCTGTGAAGAAAATGGGATCATGCATGAGTTCTCAGCTCCAAGGACTCCACAACAAAATGGTGTGGTGGAAAAGAAGAACAGATCACTAATTGAAGCTGCAAGAACAATGCTTAAAGAGTCAAAACTCCCAATATATTTTTGGGCTGAGGCTGTTAACTGTGCATGTTACACTCAGAATATTTCTCTAATCAATCAGGCAAAAGGCATGACTCCCTATCAATTGTTCAAGAGAAGAAAACCAACCTTAAACTTCCTTCATGTCTTTGGTTGCAAATGCTACATTCTAAGGAACCAACCTGATCACAAAGGCAAGTTTGATGCAAAGGCTGATGAAGGGATATTTGTTGGTTATTCTGCTGGAAAATCATATAGGGTCTACAATCTAAGAACCAACATTGTTATGGAATCTGTGCATGTTGTGTTTGATGATAAAAAGATTGATGGACTAACAGATGAGGGACATCATGAAGGACTCAAATTTAACAACATTGAGATATATTGTGATGATAGTGAAGATGAGAATGATGGAGAAGACACTTCAAAAAGGATTCAAAATTTGCCTTTGGATAATGCACAAAATGCTGCATCAGTTGAAAGTCATAACTCAGCATCCGTTGAAAGACAAAGTGCATCATCCGTTGAAGTACATAATGGAGCAACCGTTGATCATAGTTCATCAACGGATAATCAATTTACATCATCAGTTGATAGAACTCCCAGTTCCTTACAAAGGACCAATAACTTAGGGGGAGTTTCAACCAATCAACACTCTATCTCACATCATGACAACACTGAGGCCACCTCATCTAGAGCTAATCTACCACCACAAAGGAAATGGACCAAGAATCATCCCTTTGAACTAATCATTGGTGATGCAACATCTAAGGTGTAAACTAGAAGGGCTACTCAAGATAAATGTCTATACAGTAGTTTTCTATCACAGGAGGAACCTAAGAGAGTGGAAGAAGCTCTATTGGATCCAGATTGGATTTTAGCAATGCAAGAGGAGCTAAACCAATTTGAGAGGAACAAAGTATGGAAGCTGGTACCCAAGCCAAAGAACAAGAGTTCTATTGACACAAAATGGGTATTCAGAAACAAGATGGATGAAAATGGCATTGTCATAAGGAATAAAGCTAGATTGGTTGCCAAGGGCTACTCTCAACAAGAGGGAATAAATTTTGATGAGATATTTGCTCCTGTTGCAAGACTTGAAGCCATCAGAATTTTTCTAGCCTATGCAGCCCATGCCAATTTCAAAGTCTATCAAATGGATGTCAAGAGTGCATTTCTGAATGGAGAATTGGAGGAAGAAGTCTATGTGAGCCAACCTTCAGGGTTTGAAGATCCAAATTTTCCAGACCATGTGTATTATCTGTTGAAAGCACTCTATGGACTAAAGCAAGCACCTAGAGCCTGGTATGAGACTTTGTCAAAATTTCTCCTAGATAATTACTTCACAAGAGGTATTGTTGACAAAACTGTTTTTCTTTAGAAATGTTAATGGCCCTACAATACTTGTTCAAAATTATGTAGATGATATTATATTTGGTTCTACAGATGATAAACTTTGTAAAAAGTTTGCCAAGTTAATGCAAAGTAAATATGAAATGAGCATGATGGGAGAGCTAACTTATTTTCTTGGTTTACAAGTTAAACAAGTTAGTGGTGGAATTTTCATTAGTCAAACTAAATATATTTATGATCTTTTAAAGAAGTTTGACTTAATGGAATGTTCATCTGCAAAAACTCCCATGGCCACTGCCACTAAGCTTGAATTAAACAAGGCTGAAAAGTCTGTGGACATTACAAGCTATAGAGGCATGGTTGGTTCACTTCTATATTTAACTGCCATTAGACCTGATATAATGTTTTCTACATGTCTTTGTGCTAGATTTCAAGCTGATCCTAGATGTAATAACTCGAATTTTTGAGACCCTGTAAAATGTTTAATAAATAGTAACCCTGACAGACGGGAAAAACTTTTGAGCCCACACTATATAGTGCATAAGAAAATGAGTTTCGGAATCGATATTACGACTATACGTACCAAATAAGTGTATGTAAACGCTATTAGTTTTCGAAGAAAATGAACTTTGAAAAATGACCGTAATTACAACTTATCAAGGACTACGAGAATCACAATATAATTACGAGATTAAAATCCTACGGATTTATATTCAATTAGGATAAATAAAAATATAAGGACTAGAAATGAAAAGAATTACATTGCGAACCATTTACGAATAAGTATTGCGGAGAACGTTTAAGTAACCGAGCGAACGCGTAAACGATTAATTAAACGTAACGCACTAACTAAACCATGGTAAGAAAGTAACCATGGTTAATTCATCAAATAGTGAGCTAACCCTAGGATGACCAAGCTAGCTAGCAAATAGTGTGCTAAGGAGCTAACCTTGTAGTTTAGCTTGTAAGCTAGCAAGCTACAATGATTTGTCCATGGATTTGGAGACAAGGAATAAACCTAAGCTATCCTAGGAAGAATAAAGATCAACTTGCAAAGATATCAAGTCACCTTCCAAGAAGTAACCTAGAAATCATCCAAGAGAAGCAACCAAGTGCTATAAATACCCCCCACCCCCATTTAGCTCCATTCGACTATTTTGAAGAAAAAAAAGGGAATTGTAATTCAAAACTCCAAGCTCTAGTTCTTGTAAAATCACACAATTATTTCCAAAGCCTCCTAGCAACTAAACTAAGGTAAGAAAAATCTGTCATCTCTTTTTATCAAGGTTTGATGGGTGGAATAAATTCGAGAAACTCACTAGTGAATAGTGTGAATAGTAACCTCTCTTTGGTTTCTTGATTTTAATGGCGGTTTTAGGTTCCAAAAATCATACTAAGCACTTCCAAGCCTCCACCATCCTCAAGAACACATCTCAAGCTTTCAATAAAGGTAAAAATCTTTGGCCTAACTTTATTTAAGATTCATGTTTAAGATCCATTTAGTGGGTATTAGTAAACCTAGCTTACTAAGTGTTGTTGATGAAATCTTGATGATTAAGTTAAGTAGATTTAAGGTTGGTTGTTGTTGCCTCAAGAACATGATGTTCTTGAGAGGAGTTGTGTGTTGATGATGATATGATGATTGTTGGTGGTTGTGTTGATAGTTAAGGCATAAACGAAACCCCGATCGTAAACGTAACTTCGTTAAAACCAACAAACCGTAACTTTAAGTTTCTGCAGAAATTATCGAAGTTGTAAACTGTAGATTCTTGAGAAATAACCTTTTTTTAATATAGACAATGTTATAAGGATCGTTTAGGCGCTTGAATCGCTTAATTCCGATTTACGGATCAAAAGTTATGATCGTTTTAGTAAAAGTGTTTTATGTGACAAAAACTACTACGAATCACGAACTTTGAAAATATAAAGGATAGACTTAAAAGTATTCATAAATCATGAAATTTTTACAGATAGTAACATGTGGAGTTTCCTAAATGTCATAAAAAGTTTCAAGTGAAAATAATAATTTCTCAATTTTATAAAAATGTCGGAGCCGAGACCGCGCGAGTAGAAACCGTAAGAATCCTTAAGCGGAGCCGACAACGATAATGAGTATGAACTCAAGATACTTAGGAAAATGAAGTGACCATAAAGTGTTTATGACTTAAAAGAAATGTTAAGGGTAGTATGAGTTGAGAGGGTGTATAATGAGTAGCGCATGAGTGCGAGTTACCGTGAATTAAGACGGAACCTAACGAAATGAAATGTGTTTATGGTCATAGATTCCGAGCGGAACCTAGAGCATCCTGCACCTCGAGATACCCAGGCAAGTTTACAAACCCAACTCCATTTTACTGTTGTGTTGTGAAAGGATTGTTTTACTATCATCGCATAAATACCATGTTTGCCATGATACGTAGTTGTTGAATTTTCGCATAATATAGCGATGTTGTACGATAAGTATATATCGTGAAATGATTATTTCGCTTTAAGCGTGATGTATTGTATAAGACCGAGGGTCGGTCGGGGATTAAGATAAAACCCGGGAATTGTTCTGGAGATATTATAGGACGGTTATACATCCATAGTGGTACGTTTTAAAGGGACTCATCGTCCACTTACAAAATATTAAAACACCTCGAACTTTTGAAACGATTTCCCAATGAGCATATTCCCTCAACTATATTTTATTAATTCGAATATTAAATATTATATACGTATTCCTTTATTATAGGAGTAGTATACTTCAACGTTATTGATTTCAAACTCGATTAATCATTATAGATTATTAATTATGTAAACACAAACTAGTTGAGGAATACTATTTTAATAAATCTTTTAAAGAATAACTCATTCGAGGTATGATTAATATCAATTATCATTTAATTATTTATAGACTACTATTTAATTAATGATTATTTTTATTTAAGGATTGTTATTGATTTAAAGATCATAGATCCTGATATACCTTTTGATTTAGAAGTATCATTCGAATAATTTCAGATCGTCGGTGAATATTATCCCGACTTATTATTATATTGAATATAGTTTCAAGAAGAAACTTTTCCCCTTATTAATTATCTATTGACAACGGTCAACTCACATCCCTAGTACTTCCTCCGAAATTCTCGGAAGTACGTATATATATACACTTATATTTTAAAAAGATAAACTATCTCTATCAACAAGCAAAACGCTTGGGGAACTTCGATGTGGTTCAAGTTCCCGAGATTGATAGAATTCTGTTGAAGGACAATGGAGGGGTAGACTCTGGTACTACGTGTGCTGGAGTGATATTATTGGCCTCTTGTGTGAGCTAGACTATGAAATGCGTGGCCACTCTCAAATGTTGATTTGATATGATAGTCTACTCATTGATCAATGAAACTTGGATTAAACTATGATGAGGATGACACATTACATGCCTCTAGTTTAATCTATAATATATGGTTAAAGGGATTATATTACATTGTATATTATTCACGAAAGGTTTAATCGATCACCGATTCAATTATTATTACTTAGGTAGCAATGATGTATTACTAGATACCGCTAATTGTTTACGATTTTAAATTAGATTTAAAATTCGTTGCCAACGTAATAATAACCTATAGGGTCACACACTAAGAATTCTTGAATGATTATTTAATTTAAACTGGATTTAAATTATATTAAAGTAATTCGAATTATATATAATATTAATTAAGTATGACTTAATTAATTAGATAAATATTGATATTCGAATTTACTAATATTAATTATGAAATTCATTTGTTAAATAATTAAGTGTGACTTAATTATTATACAAATAGGAATTTCGAATTAATAATAACTCCTAATTAGTTAAGAGTTATAACTCTTATTAAACTCTCTAGATAATATTTCTTGTGTGACTGATTTTGAATGCAAGACTTTTACTAAAACCCTAGCCACCAAGGGAGAAGATGGAGAGAGAAAGAAGAAACGCGTTTGTGTTAGTACACATTCAGTCCTTGCGTTCAAGCATTCGTGTGGATACCGATAGAGCGTAGATCGCGAGAGCGGGATGCGTGGTGATTGAACAACCTTGGATCTCCATTAGTCAACCAATTTGTAAAGCTTCTTAAGGTAAACAATCTGATCTACGAATTAAATATCTATTTTTCGCATGGATCCTGCGGTGGGTTTTGAAAATTCTGATTTTTCACGTTTTTAATTACTATTTTCGTTGCGTTTATGTTCTCGAAACCCAACAGATAAACAATGTAGAAAGTAAATAACGATTAGTAAATAATATAAAAAGTTTTAGCCAGGTTCGTCTCCTATGTCAATTAATCTACGTTTTGGTCCCTTCCCAACTTGGTAGAATAATATATTATTGTTAGGAATATATGTGCATTAGTTTGATGATATGTTTAACAAAACACTTAAGTAGAAGTTACGTGTTTGCAGCCTCAACGGATAAGACCACTTTGGCTATCCGTTGATGGTGCAACTTTACTTAGAAATAAGTCTAGTGTTGTAGCACATTTCAGTCTCTGTATTTAAGATATAATTCTTAGAAGTTGAGAGAAAATATAAGTCATGTTGACTACTAGAAGATATGCAAATAGGAAGGCCAATTGTAAATATTTCATGCCTTGTAATTTTGTATAAATGAAGTGGTATCAACGGATGTCTTAAAGACCTTCAACGGATGAGAAACAAAGCTTCAACGGATGTCTCTAAAGCTTCAACGGATAGAGCTTCAACTGCTAACACATCAACGGATAAAGCCATCAACGGATGAAGGCTTCAACGGATGTTCTGTTAAATAGCAGTTGATAAGTGGTAGTTGTAACAGCAGACAGAGGCACATGGGTTGACAGAGATAACTGAAATGTGGAAGCCTAATTTCAGGAACATCAGAAAAAACAGCCGTTCTACTCTAGTACAAAGAGGCAATAGTCAACAAAGTACTTGAGTGATATGGAGAAGAAACAAGTGGAGAACTTATTTTATTATTGTATTTTTATCTTTGTCTTCACTTGTACACTTGGTGATATATAAACCAAGTAGCAGCTAGTAATTTGATAAGAATTTTTTCAGTGCTGTTTAGAAAAATCTTGAGAGAAAAATTATCTAGTTTGTACTAGGACGCAGCTGTGATCAACATCTTGAATCACAGATTTTCTGAAATACCATCTCTGGTGGAACAACAAATCCACCAGAAAAGTTTTTAAGGTCTGTTGTGTTCTTTACATTAGTACTTGAATATATATCTGTCTGCATTAGCTTAAAGCAATTCACACACTTGTTTATCTTGAACACAAAACCTTTAAAACTGCTCAAAACTTGAAAAAGTTTTGAGATTTACATTCAACCCCCCCTTCTGTAAATCTTATTGTTAGTCCACTAGGAATAACAATTATTAATCACTGAAATGATACGATTACAAGATTTGATAGCATATATCCTTTTATCCCTTATTCCTGATAATAACTTGCTGATAACACATGTTTTCTTGAGTGAATTGTGCTTTAAGCCCTACACTAAACCTGTATAACCTTCTCTAGCAATCTAACTCCCTAAAACCTCGTTTTATTTTGCTAAATCCCTAAAACCTTGTTATTCAAGCTCAACTATTTAGTAACAAATATTTACATCTTGTACAATACAAGTTTTAATAGAAATTATAACCAAAACTATGAACTCTATAAATATAAATATACGTGTATATGTTAAAGCTAAAAAAGGAATATTCAATGAATGCAAAGTTTTATTTTCTCAGATGGTATAATGTATACTTCATGGATCAACCTCAAAAGAAAGTATACCCAATTATAATTATAGGCTATGTTAACATTCGAATGAAACAACAACCTTTCCAATCCTGACCCAGTCTCACGGCTAGTTGGTTTCCATTTGAACGTTAAATAATCTTAAATATATTTAAACTAAAGATAGATAAATTTTGAAAACTATTTGATAACATCTATCTTTAGTTTAATTCAAATACCGATCAGATAAAAAACTTTTTAGGATAAAATGATTAAAAACAGCAAATGGTTTTATATAAAAGAGTTTAAATATCCGAGTAACTCTAATATATTTAAATACGTAAAATATATGATAGTGTCCTTGCAGAACTCTTTTCTATCTATTTCCTTCAAAATCACAAGTCTAGTTTATATTGAACAACTTCCCGGCAGAGACCGAGAGTTTGCCGATAAATCTGTCAAATCATTGTTAGCTTGCTAATAGACCAAACCTCTCATATAATTTTGATTTTTGCAAGACAATGTAAGTAACATAATGAATATAGTGTAATTAGAATATAGTGTAATCAGCTTGCTAATAAAAAAAGATAATATAACATAAGCTTGCCAACACTGTGATCATCAAAATCTTAAGGATATTAAATAGGTGACTCCTGTAGGCACCGTTATATTTTTAAGATGAGTTCTTATATATACTAGCTTACACCATATGCCGTGCACGGTTCCCATTAATATTTATATATTTACAATTACTTTATAAATAATTTAACGAAAATTTAATATAAATAATTAAATACTAAATTAAGAATTATATAATATTTGAATAAAATTTGTTGTTGGGTGGATTCGAACATGAGAACTTGTATCTTTACAGATAATAATATAAATGTTTGTTATTGCAGAGATTCGAACCTGAGATCTGATCATTTGATCAATAAAATCCGATGATTGTGAGAGTTGAATAACGAAAATAGAGGTTGAACCAAATTATAGCCTATTCCGATTATTATATTTTAGTCTAAATCTAACAGTTCTGATCATTTGATCCGATGATTGTGAGAGTGGATAAAAAAGGTGGATGTTGAACAAATTATACCATATTACAGTTAATATAGTTTAATATAGATTAAATGAGGTTTAATTTATTTTAAAATAGAAAAATAAGTAATTAAAATTTGCTGGAAGATATGAAATAGAAATAATTGATTTTAATGCAAATTAATCGCCTGTGCTGCTCTGTGTCCATGTTTATGTCTAGCTGTACACAGAGACACAGATCTTGATCTTGGTGTTCGAACTTCAAACCATACATATAGTCATCAGTATCCATCTATCTACTCCACCTATTCATGTAAAAACCTCAATTTTGGACACAATCACATAAACACACAAGATGGGTCATCCATCAACAACATCATCAAAAGGTATTGTAATAACAGTCCCAGTTCTTGTTCTCTCACTAGCAGTTGCTGCCATTTTCTTCTTCTTCCTCTTAGCTTCCCTCTCTTCCGGGCCTTCTCCACCTACTTGTTCTTGCAACCCAACTGGCCCAGATGAGCGGATCTTGACTACTAGGGCCCAAGATGTGAAGTGGGTCAGAGATCAGATCCATGCTAATGGGCTTCGCATGCAAGATAATGTGCTTCGTAAGGGTATCAATCCTCGTACTCGTGCTCAGCAACTCCAAGATTTGAACCAGTAATTACCCTCCTTTATGCCCCCATTCTTGTTTTTATATGATGTAATGTATACATACAAGTGTATTACTATTCGATTTTTTCGCGATTTAATTGCTGTTTTGAAGTACATTGCGAATTTGTTTTCTTTAGATCAGTATTTGTTAGTGTAATTAGAATTAAAGTATGATGAAATTGCGAGTTTGAAATAACTCTCGGAGAATAATTGGAACTAATGGGAAATTGTTGAAGGGAATAGAGATTAAATTTGCTCTACTAAATAGAACAGGGTTAAGGGTCTATTAGATTGCGGGTTTGTGGTATAAGATAGTATGATGATTGAAAGCGCAACTGTAGGAATAATTCATTGTTAGC
This sequence comes from Apium graveolens, assembly GCF_009905375.1. Lineage (NCBI taxonomy): Eukaryota > Viridiplantae > Streptophyta > Magnoliopsida > Apiales > Apiaceae > Apium > Apium graveolens. The sequence goes on from NW_027418607.1 coordinate 90,463, forward strand.
TATTAATGTTTGGTTTTAATTTTATGCTCGGCTAGGTAGGAAGGAATAGAATGGGAAAGGAAAGAAATTAAAATTGTGAGTAAAATGAGAGAATCCAAGTTTTTTAGGACAAGGTTCTTGAAGAAAATGAGTACAAGTTGGAATGAGGTATTCATCCTATATTTGCGGGATTAACCTTTAATCTAATTTAAAACAAATGAAAAAAGAGCGATGGAAGCTATAAGGATTGAATACAAATCACAGTACAAATTTCATTCTATTCCTACCCAATTTTAATCTTTCCGAACAAGCATAGCATTGGTGAGTGATTGATGGCCTACTTGTCCATTAAGTACTATGCAATTAAGTATACATATAAATTATTGAATTTCCTTTGAGCAAATTAGATTGATAATTGTGGTCTCAGGCGTGCTTTAGCCAGGTTTAGTTCTGATAAATTTGAATTGTGCTGAGATGTTTGATAAATTTAATAATTTTTTGCATAGTCAGTGAGTCAGTGACAAGTGTGAATAATGCGGTAATGGTGATGATTCTGGAGGATTCGGGGGTGGGGGGCTGTTAAAGGTTATATTTTGATTTACTTACAACCTAGGACAAAGACGTAGACAATTAAAAGGGTACAACAATCAATAACGTGTAGTGTTCATTTTGAACAGTTGATTAGTGTAGTTGAGTATCACAACATGTTTGAGTGCCTAACAGTTGGTATTTTTTAGTCTATTTTCTGCGCAGTGATTACAAACAGATTTTTGTCGATAGATACTGTATTCTTAGTGATCAGTACACCAGCATAGTTTATAATTTGTATTTTGCAAGATTCTTGTAATCAGCATTAAGTTCCAATTGAATTTGTTGTTTTCTATGGCTCTAGGTTATATTAAATGTTTTGAGGCCCGACACAATTTATAAATCCAACTTTTCTTTCCACTGCATTCGTACTTACCTCTTTACCTGCAGAACAAGCGAGTTGGTTTACTTAAAGCTAGAGGAAGGCATAACTTTAGTGTCAGTTATATATGCATATATTTCTTATTGTATGTCAGTTATATTGAGTTGCATGTACACTCTTCTTGAAGTGGAACTGACTGTATTTTTATTGCCTCTGTGTATCCATTGATGACCTACCGATATGGTTTTTGTTAATTTTGGAAGTAGTAGAATCATGTGACAGTTTCTTACACTAAATCATTCCTTTTGTTATATTTAGATACAAGGGAATTTCTCATTATGAAGGTGAGGAAGCAAATAACCACACCGCTTTTCCTTGTCCTGGTGAGCTTCTTGTAGAGGAGCACCACAGCAATTATGGAGAGCCCTGGGCTGGAGGGCGAGATGTGTATGAATTTCTCGCCGAAGCTGCCCATTTGGCTCCTGAATCACGTGTCCTCGAGATTGGATGTGGGACTCTTCGGGTTGGTTTGCACTTCATTCGCTACCTGAACCCAGAACATTTTCATTGTCTGGAGAGGGACGAGCTTTCCTTAATGGCAGCATTTAGGTATGAGCTTCCATCACAAGGTCTATTACACAAGCGGCCACTGATTGTCAAGGGTGAAGATATGGACTTCAGTAAGTTCGGATCTGGAATAATGTATGATTTGATATATGCAAGTGCTGTTTTTCTTCACATGCCCGATAAACTTGTTTGGGTTGGATTAGAAAGGTTAGCTGGTAAATTGAAACAAGAAGGTCGAATCTTTGCGTCTCACAATATAAAGTTCTGTTCACGGTTAGGAGGAGACGAGTGCACGAAAAGGCTAAAGAGTCTGGGATTAGAGTATGTTGGGAAGCACACACATGATAGTTTATTGTTCAATCACTATGAGATTTGGTTCGAATTCAGAAGATCAAAGTTATAGTCCGGGAGTTCAAATTGTCTTAGTAATCTGTGTATCCGAAGAAATACTGAGGTTGCAAACGAAGTCCAAACACCTTTGAAAATTAAAGCATAAGCCTTCCTGATTGGCTGGCCTGGTTGGTATGTTTTAGTCCCAACCTATGCTGGCAGAGACAAGACCGATTCTTCTGCAGATGTTTTCTTCATTTAAAAACCCCTTGGATCCACTTAATTCTTTGCGCAACTTTTGAGTTCTCTTGATCATTCATAAATCATAACCGACAGCTGTTGCTTGTAATGTAAATTATGTAACACTACAATCATCTCGAAAGAAAGGACTTCCATCCAGTTTCTGTATTATGTTGGAACATAAGTACCAAATAGCTTTACAAACAATTCAGCTGTAAATGATGCATACATAAATGTTGACCTTTTCTTCTTAAAATTTAAATGGAGTAATATTTTATAATTTGAATCCATACGGCTATATTGATAGCAAGCGTCTCCCACTTGTTACAGAACTTTCCAGAAAAACCAAATCAAGACTTTATTAATGGATAAAATACAGATTGTCAAAATCAAAGTACATCAAACTCATAACAGCCAAAAAAGAAAAAAGCTTAAATGTTAGGGTACAATACTACAAGCAATCAAGCATCATCTATAATAAACATTTGTAAAATTTCTACAAACCTAACATACTTGAATTACTATGATTGGAAAACACTATCAAACAAGAAAATAGACACTACTATATGAAGCTAGCTGCACACATCAATTACAATTCCTCTCAAGATCAAAACAAAAACATTAGATCAGTGAGTGAGATGCTGCCTCCCTTAACATCAAACCATACATGAGATGCTGCCTCTGTCAAATCAGAGCAGACATCCTTCTTCTATGTCCATGAAGTGTGACCCTCAAATTTGGATCAGAACTGGCCATCTTAGGTCGAGTCATTGCACCTGGCCCAGACTTGTAACCACTGGATATGGCGATCTCGCTAACTGAAGCATTAGGTTCTCCGGTTACTTCAGTACCTGAACCATTAATCTCTCCATAGCGGGATTTCTTATTAGGGTGTTTTAGAAACGCCTTAAAACGAGGATCTGAATATCCAAAAGACTGGGAACTTGAAATTTGGAGAGAAGTTCTAGTCCCAGATCTTATACTTTTTGCCAGACCTTTTACTTGTATCTCTGCAATAATATGCCTCTGGCGACTGGCTGCAGTCGAGCTCATAAACCGAGGAGCAGATTTTACAACACTTCTTGTAATTGGAATTTCAGATGTTCGAGGGGTTCCCCCGACTTCTTCAAAGACATCATCTTGACTTAGAGGAATATTTTTTTCATCTTTACAGACATCATAACTCTCTGCAAAGAGTTTTTTCTTTTCATTCAGAAGAAACTGAATCTTTCGTATTTGTTCGCTAACCTTTGCGAGTTCATCTTCAGCATCCCTCATCTCTTCCTGAAAGTCAGCAATTTTCTTCTCCTTCAGCAACTTGACATCCTGATACATACATGGCAATAATTTTAGTTATTTGTCAAAAGAAAGTCCAAAATCAGGAATTCGGGGCAATTACCTCAGGTAGTTCTTTATAAAACTCTACAGCTCTCGCTCTTTTTGAGAAAGTTAAAGAACAAATTGTTTCCATAACATCTTCCTCACACGGACTTGCATGAACAAGCATCAACACTTTGGACCCGTCACCTAAAGCAATTGAAATTCAAGACATTAGAAGTTTGCGCTAAGTAGGGTTTACAGGGCTATTTATCCCTGAAAAATAAGAAACTATTCTCTTTCAAATTAGTAGTAGCATATAGAAAGTCCAGATAGCCAACATAACCCCTTGCGATTTTACATATACAAAAAGGGTGAAGCTCATTTAGTATAACAAAAGAGATGGAATATATAGTTGGATCCGGTTGCAACTTGCAAGTTGGTCTTAATCTAAGTATAACATCATTATTTAGATTTTTAGTCCATGGAACACTATCTACATGCTTGAATTATAAATTTTCTTATATAATAAACCCAATTCCTCTCATCTTTGAATTACAATATTAAATCATTTATTTAGTTTCCTCCAGTTGCTTACTGTTCCCATCTATAAACTATGGTGTTTCTTAAACCAATTTTAATATTCAACTAATTAACTAACATGTTATTGAATTGTCGGAGTACAGTCTAACTATTCGAGAGAGATGAATCTAGAACTGATAATTGTTAAATTACAGAAAACTGTTCTAGAATGAAAAGTAATGGCATAGAAAGCTACTATTCTTCACGAAATTATGGATGAATCATGGAGGAAAAGAAAATACATAAAAAAATTTGGGAAGACTTCAAGACAAAGCAATAAAAGCATCTGTAATATACCTAGGGAATCCTTGAGAATCTGAGTTAGCTTGCTGTTTCTGCAAACAAAAGATGTAGCTTTGTCAGCGTAAGATGTAAGAATATAGCATCACCCCAGAAGCCACTATCCTTCTCAAAATTTAAAGATCTGAAGTGATGAGCTTGATGATAACGGAAAATAATAGATTACACACATATAACCCAGTCCAATAAGCCATTGCCTCTTTAGAAAGGTATTATCACAGACTTTCAGTAGATTAATAACTAACCTATAAGGAATATGACCTCTCTTTCTCCTAAGAGCTGCAATAACATCACCTAAAGCAGAAAGAGAGAGATTAATAGCCCTTCCCTCATCCAATGTTTGTCCAGTGGCTCCTGTTTTCAGTAATCGCTCACTGCCTCCAAGATCAACCATCCACAATTTGCTAATCTCTGGTTTGCCTCCCGACTCATCACTATGTCGATAAATTGTGATCCTTGTCAAGCTACGTCCATAGAAAAAACTTATTAAAAAAAATCAACTAGAATCCCAAGTTGATCAATTAATAAAGTAACAGAATAATACTACAATTTGAGAACCCACCAATGTGATCTACTAGATGCCTCGTTTACATTAGTCCATGAAGTAGATCTAACTCTCTTCCCTTTAGTATACCACCAAACTGCCTTTGCAAAATCAGAGATTTGCACCTCTGTGAGACCTTCAATCTCAACAGAACCCTTTATATCTGTTTGTATATTAAGATTGCTGTAGTAGAATTAGCAAACAAGATTATTATATGTGGAACCAGAATTTAATATATCTTCGTGGGACAAAATTGATGAAGATTTTATTACCATCTTGAGATAGAAGTAGCTCTGGTTGGTTTTGGAGCAAGCAAATCCCTAACACTTCCCAAGTAAACTTCCAACATACTAATTGAAAACACAACTGTTGATGTGCTATCTAAAGAAGCTTTCTGGAACAGCATTTTTAAAGCTCTGGGAACAATGCCTGGTGACTCGTTTGCTCCATCCTACAAGAATTACATACATCTGTAAGACATTGATTGATGAAGCAAATTTTGATTTTACTAAGAAGCAAGAATCACATGTATGACATATACCAACCATCGTAAATGTCTTGCCAGTGCCAGTTTGTCCATAAGCTAAAATGCACACATTTCGCCCATCTAGCGCAGATCTAAGAATTGGCTCAACCTCAAGAAATATATTTTCTGCCAAGGCATAAACTTCAATCAGAAATCCAAATACAACTGGTCACCATGAACCCAAAAGTTGCGAAAACTGACCTTGACTTTCTTCTTGAGTGAAAACTTTGTCAAATTCAAATTCTTTCTTACTTCCACCAGATCTAATCACAATCTTATTGGACTCAACCGAGATAGGTTTGTGAATTATACGCCTGCTTGAACACAGATATGGCCTAATTCGACAAAACACCCGAATGCTACCTATAATACAATCCATATTGTAAAAAAAAATGAAAAAAAATTCACCATTTCATCATATCATGTCATCATGAGTGTAAAGGTTGTACCTTTGATATCCAGTATGTTATTCAATGCCTGTCTGCGCTTGTCATCATGATTTCGCAGTTTCGATTTCAAATCTACAATTTCCTCTGCATGACACAATCAAGATTGAGCATCAAAACCACTAGACATTACCTAAAATCAATGCAATAGTTAAATGAAAGAAGAAGCTAGTTAAGCACCTTGTAAACTGAATATTGTATGTTGAAGCTGATTCTTTTCATGCTCAGGAACCACATTCACATCTATGAATGTATCAGAAACACATTGAGATTCAAGCAGTAGAGAATCTAGTGAAACCCCATTATTAGAATCTGCCATTAGGATCTGATCTCCCTCAGCAGAAGGGATCATTTTTTTTTCAAGAAAAAAACAGTGGTAGCTTTTTTGAAGTATTCAAGGATTGGATGGCAAGTAAACAGAACAGTTATGAGTAATAAAAAGAAGCAAGGAGTTCAAGAAAAACCCATTATTTTAATCATAACTAGGGGATCAAAAAAGTTGAGGTGATGCAAAATGTAAAGGATGATGCAGAAAGAGTGGAAAATGATGCAAGAAAAAAGGAATGGCAAGTGAAGTGGTAATAATAGAAGAGGAGGAGTAATAAGTTGGGTAAGAACAAAACAAATAACAGAGGGAGTTTGGGGTCAGAAAGTGTGGAAATCAAGGAGCAATAATACGCAGTACTTGCAGTGATGATGAAATTAAATATAGTTATGTTTAATTAAGAGGAGGAGTTTGGGGGATGGTGGGGACAGTTGCTTGCTTGGTCACCAGTCACTCCAACTCAAACACACACGTGCCTCTGTGCTGTGTTGTGCTTATTATTAGTTACTCCTCTCTCCCTAAATATTTTTTCTCCGTATTATTAATATCTTTAATTTTATATTAGTATTAAATATAAAAAATTTATTATATTAAAATATTCATAAATACGAATCCAACAAAAAACTTCATAACTATATTTAATTTTATAGATTATACATAAATTAGTAGTCAATCGCCTATCATAAATAGTGTAAAAATGTCAAAGCAGGAGATATTTTTTGGAAAGGAGGGATTGCCTTTTTATTTGTTTGTCTGGTCATGTATCATATGGTGTTCGGATCACTTCGGATCAGTTTACGGGTCAACTAATATCAAAGAAGGCTTGAATATTATCTCACCATCATGATCTTCTACATTCATGTGTCTGGAATCGAATTTAGGATAATGATATAATAAAACTCTAAAGTCCCGGTGAGACTGGATGCGTTATTCTGAGTTGTGGTTGTAGGAGAATAAAGAAAAGAAAGACTACAAAAAAGTAGGTGGGAGAGCGGAGCTGCCGGGGACAATGGATAAATCATCAAAGTGGGGATTTATGCTAAACCAAATCACCAACGGTCGTTTGGTTCGAGAAGTAGTATGGAGTTGAAATTAGAAATCGGGTTAATTTGGTATTGTGTTGAGATATCATTTATGATATCATGTGTTTGCTGGAGTGCTGAAATAAATATTTTAGATTTAAAATATTTTTTAAGTTATTAATTTTAATTAATTTAAATATTGTTTTAATTATCATTTTAATAAATTTTAGTTTATTAAATTATTTTTGTATTAAATATTTACATTTTATTGCTTAAATAAAGTTGAAATATTATAAATAAAATTGATTCCTCATACCCCTTTCTCATACCCACAATGAGTTTGGAGAAAAAAAAAATTGAACCAAACATCAGATATAGGGTTGAAATGAACGAAACTCATAGCTGATACCGGAATGACTCCAATCAAACAACCCTTAAGTTCTCTTTTTTATTTGTATAGCTTCGCACACCGTCTTCATTATTATTTTTATATTATTTAAAATTATAATAAAAAAATTCTGAATCATTATCTTATTAATATATTTATAAACGATAATATAACTATTTATCATTGGCGGGATTCGAACATAAATCTTGGGTAGTGTATAAATAATAGGGTTCTATTCTCTAACAATCGTGTGTCAATTAAACTTTATCTAACATATTATTCCTGTTAAGGATCCGCGGAAAGGAGAAAAACCCTTCCGCGGAAAATATCAGCTGAAGGTTAAGAAAAATCCTTAGATATGAACCCAATAATCTATTGCGTTGGATATGACTTATATAATGCATAATTGTTAGGAATTAACATTCTAAATAATAATATAAATATTTGTTATTGGTGGGTTTTGAACCTGAGAGTTTTAATATAATATAAATAATAATATAAATATTTGTTGTTGGCGGGTTTCGAACTCCTTTAGTATAGTATAAATAATAATATATATATTTGTTGTTGGCGGATTTCGAACCTGAGAGTTTGAGTAATGTATATATTTTTAGTATCTAACTGTCTTGATAACTTAATTAAAACGATCTGACGATTATAAAATGGGGATAATCAAACCAACCAAAAAAAGTCGTACCAAATTATACTGCATTTCGGTTATTATAGTATGATATGGTACATATACAAGTTTTTTACTTCCTTTTTCTCCTAAAGTTCAATTCAAACAAAAAAAATAGTAATTCTAGACGTCCCAAAAAGAACTTCAATTTTTTTTTCTAAAAATATAATATTGATTGGTAATTGGTTGACTTGTCATAAATGTAGAAGAATTCACATTTGTTAATATAAGTTTTACCAATTAAAATATTTTATGTATTTTTTGGGAGTTATTTGGCAACTTCGACATTATTAAAAAAAAATAAAGACATGTAACCTTGGACATCTCTTGTTTATTTCCGACAAGATTTTAAATAAAAATTCATGAATGTTCTAAAAATTGACAAATTAGATTAATCGCTAAACCGGCGGACTCAATCGAACGAAAATTAGGTATTCGTATGATTCTCATAAAAAAGAATGAAGAGAACATAATAAATTCATTTGTTGTATAGCTAAGTCATTAACTATTTATTCTTTACTATAGACTTTCGTTTATCCTAAAAAAATTAAAATATATATTCATTTATAAAATTATAAATTATATTTGTACAAAAATTTAAATTATTTCCGTTAAATTATTTAGGGGTAGTTTGGCAGTTTTTTTGAAATCGGGGAGGACTGTTTCGTTCATTCCCAGGCATAAGAGCATGTCCAATGTTGGTTATAATTGGTTAGCTAAATTGGATATGTAAAATTTGTTTAATCTGTAAGATATTTTACTTGGATGGTATTAAATATATTATTTAGCTATATTTTAAAAATAATATATTATTAAAATTTATATTATTATAAATAGAATATATTATTTCAATATGGTAATAAATAATTAGAAGTCTGTAGTGGTTCAACAAATATAGTCAATATCAAGAGGTTGATTATATTTATAAATAAGAGGAATGTAATATTGGAGATTAATTTTTTTTACATAATCTCTATATTTTTTATTTATAATTTGTATGAATAATTTTTAGCTAAAAATTTTGTATGATTGGAGATGCTCTAACTCGTTCATGTTTTAGGCTCATTCTTGAAAGTTCAAACCCAAGGTTTTACATATCTAGGGCAGGGAGGTTCGTACGAGAGGATATGCAAAATAACTTTATTTATACTAATTTTATTTCTATTTAAACAAAATGCATTGTAAATATTTAATAAAAAATAAATTAATGAATAAAAATATATTGAAATAATAATTAATTATTTAAATAAAAATAAATCAAATATATTCATTTCTGCATTCAATCAAAGACGTTATACCAGAAAATATACTTCAATTTCTTATCAGTCGATTACTGATTTCGATCGATACCACGATTTCAACGAAGTGACTCTCATCAATCAATTGGAAACAGAGCAATTTTTTTTAAAAATGAGGTTTTTACAAAAATACCTTTTTTGAAGTTTTTTTGCAGAAAATAATTTTGCAACTCGTTGCAACCAGATACAACCTCAAATGCAACAGATAAAATTTCAAATGAAATTAAAAAATAATTCAATACTTTTTCGGAAAAATTGCATATGTGAATGTTTTTATTATAAACCGTATTTTTTCAACTATTTTTAAAAGATGGTAAAATTGCAAACAGATCTAGAAAAATTAATAATTTTGGTAAAAATTTAAAACAAGAAAGATAAAATTTAATTACATTTTAGCTTTAATTCGAAAAAAGCTAAAATATTTATTTTAATCGATTATCTTATTTCGAATTAAAATAAATTTGTATTTAAGGGGAATAATTGATTAAAATAAATATTTTAGCTTTTTTCATATTATAACTACAAATTTAATTACATTTTATAATAAAATTTCCGTTTTACTCCTCATTATTCTAGTTGTAACTATCAAGGGGGTGCATTTTGCATATAAATTGAAAGTTAGGGGTAGTAAACTGTAATTTCTAAAAATAAGTATGCAATATTGAATTGAAGCCAAAACTGAGGGATGAAAAATGCAATTCTCTCCTAAATATATAATGATAATTTGGAGATTTGGAGCTACTCTCACGATTATATCAATCCAAGCATATTTAATCATCCTTTTTGCCGGCATGCTCCTAAAAAATAAATCTTCTATATGCCCTGTAATATTTAACGAGATTTCTTTCAATTTTGAACTTGTCTCAGATTAACGATTTAGAAAAAGAGAAAATGATGAAAATATCTTCTTTTAAAGGTTAATTGACATAAAATACTATTGTGCAAGACAAACCTTAATATAACAAGACTAAGTCATATTGACAATCCTAAAATTTAGTTGACTTGTAATTTTTATGTAATCAGTAATATTATTTCCTGGGTCTGTAAAAATGTTGAAGAAGACTAGACTAGAATATTTTTCAGTAAACAACCAACACACTAGGAATAAATCTCTGGAAGAAGATCAATCATGTCTCAGAATGAAGTTAGACAACTTGGTGAAAAATAATGACGTATATTGAAAATTGTTCCAAGTCAAATGTCAAGAAGTTACGGGTCAAGGAATATCAATAAATATATCGAGAAGTCAATTTGGAATGCAGAGAAGTCACTTTACTTGTAGAGAAGTCAATTTGGCCTACAGAGAAGTTGAGATGTCGACAAGTTAGTTTAACATATAGAGAAGTGGAGATATTGACAAGTCAAAATATATGTAGAGAATTGAAGATATCGACAAGTCAAAATACATGTAGAGAAGTGGAGATATCGATAATCCATTCTACATCGCGATACAGATGTCTCTATACACTTTGAAGATCTCGATAACAGCTTCAATTAAAAAATGCATTTATCCTGAAGATTCAAAATTATTTGTTAATAAACCGTTTTATCATTAAAATGGAAGGTCTACAAATACAGCTTAAAGAGTGCAAGATCAAGGGACAAAATGAACTGGACAAAGGAGTGTAACAGACCTAGAAGATTGTATGCAAATTTGTAGCACTTAAAATAGAAATAGACTAAAGGACTTTAAAAAATATGTTAGTCTATTTTAGTACAATTTCTGTAAAATGTGCATGTTGATCTATAAAACATGTCACATGTCCTTAGCTCCGGTAACAACACAACAGTCTGGATTTTCTTGTATTCTCTCAAAAAAGCAGTTAAGTTCTTTAATATTCAAGAACTTGGTTTTATAGCACAACCTATTTGATTTTGAATAAAAATCAAGTGAATTTTGATAATTGTTTCTCTGTTACAGTCAGTTAATTATCACTGCAATATATCTTAATTGTTAAGTTCAAGTATAGCCTAAACACTTACACTTACTTTCTTGAAAACACTCAAAAGTTTTTAAATAAGAAAAATCAAGAAACTGACATTCACCCCCCGGTGTGCATTTCATACCTAACAAGTGGTATCAAAGCAAAATCTGAAAGCAAACAGATTAGATCTTGGAAGTATGAGTGCATAAAAGCTTAGCACTAACAAGACCCGTGTCTTTGACAAAGGAAACTACACTTTGTGGAAGAAAAATATGATGTTGTTCATCAGGATGTCTCATCCACTATACCTTGAGATTCTCAAGCATGTTCCCTTCATTCCTATGGTGAGGGTTCGTGAAGCAACTCAAGATGATGTTGTGATTCCAACTCATTATGCTCTAAAAGATCCATCTACATACACTGAGCTAGAGAAAGAGAAGGTATCACTTGACAGTGACTTGCAACTCATCTTGATTGAGTCTCTTGATAATTTTATATACAATAACATTATCAGCTGTCAGTCAGTTAAGAAAATATGGGAGAAAATAGAGATCTTGTGTGAAGGTACTGAAGAAGTCAGATCAAATAAAAGAAGAATCATGATCTCACAATATGAGGGTTTTATGGCCAAATTAAGAGAAGGAATTACTGAAGTGTTTGAGAGGTTTAATAAGCTGATAAATGACTTGCAGTTGCATGAAAAGTTCTATGATACTGAGGGGGTCAACCTGAAGTTTTTACTCACCTTCCTGGCCATTTTGAACAGAAAATTTATGAAGTAAGGGAAGAAAGAGATCTAGGCAGAATAACCTTGGAGGTGTTATATGGAGTTCTGAAAATGTATGAACTTGAGATGGTGCAGAGAAAGTCATTGAAGCTAAATCGAGGGCATATTCTTGATGTATCAAATGCCTTGATAGCAAATGACCAAATAATGATTAAACATGAAACTGAATCTCAAATTCAAGTTGTGCATCCTATTGAGGAGGAACACAAGGAGTCTCAGAAACAAGTCATTAAGGAGGTAGGAGAAGAAGAGTTCTATACTCTTGAATAGTTGGATGAAATTGATCAATCCACGACTTACATGGCAAAAAAATTTCAAACACAAGATTCAAGAAGCCAAGGTCTTTCAAAGGTAAAGGTCAATCCTTCTACAACAACAACTGGAAAGGAAAATCTCAGATAAACACAACCGGAAAAGGTGGATACAAGTCAGGATCTGTAGACAGATCTAAGATTAGGTGCTATAACTTTGATGAGCTTGGTCACTTTATTACAGAATGTAGAAAGCGAAATAAGGTGAAGAAAGATAAGGCATACTTGGAGCTTGAAGCTAAGTATGAAGCACCTCTAAATAAACAAAAGGGAAAAACTTATATTGCTGAGGGAAAAAGTTGAGATGGCACAGATGATGAAGATGAAAATGAAGAATATGAAAATTATACTCTTATGGCCTTAGAGGAAGGAGAGTCATCTGCATCAAAGTATGATCCCATCTTAACCACTTTTGATTTGAATGCCTCTCAATATAAAGAAACTGTTGAAAATATGAGCATAAAAATGTTTCACATTCACACAAGTATGATGGTTTCCACTGAGGAAATTGACAGATTGTCAAAAGTGAATGAGAAACTGCAAGTAGAGAAACAAGAACTAGAACTGCAACTTGTGAGCCTAGAGTCTGTTAGGCAAGAAAATGAATATTTAAAGAATAAGCTAAAGTGTGCAGAGGAGATAGAGGCTATATTGAGAAATATAAAAATATTTATAAAAAAATGCAAGAATGTGGGCCAAATGATCTTATATTATATTAATCCTAACAAAAGGTGACATTGTCATCCGTACGTTTAAAAAAGTTTTGGGACCGCTTACAATGTCAGAGGTTGGTAGGAATTTTTTTAAAATCGACTGTTCTAATCTTTTATCTAAGGACTTAGAAGCTGTTTATTGTATAAGATCTCGGTTATAATCTTTTATCCAAGAACTTAAAAGCTGTTTATTGTATAAGGACTTGGAAGCTGATTATTGTATAAGATCTCCCTGCAAACCAGGGACCAGACCCCCCCTAAATATTACTACCTCCATCCCTCTCATTTCTTTATATTTTTTTCACATACTTGACATGTATTTTAAGACAACTATAAAGTATAGTTTCGGAATTTAATTTTAAAATTTTCATTTTTTTAGAAAAATTTGAACATTATATTTTTATTTAAAATATTTTTTTTAAAAAAAATAAATTATGCAACTACATTTAATAAGAACATTAAAATGCGTGCCGAGCCCCCGTGCCCCAATGTAAAGAATTGAGGGGGACGGAAAGAAAAACCGTTTAGCACTGTGAGTTGGAAGTGGAACCTACAATGGAAAAGAAGCACTGTTTTACGTCTCCGTGATATGTCTTCCTCTTTCATATTACCACTGACATGTGTATACAACTGTTATTTTTATTAAAACTGAACTAGATAAAACTCTATAGTCTATATAGTCTCTGCCACTTGCTGCATGCTTATCGGTATCTGTTTATAATGTTGAACACAAAAATCTTTAACTATAATTAATTTCGATTTTAAAAACCTTTTACTAAATCCAATCATGACAGGAGGTTGTGAAGAAGGAAATTCTTAAATGGCTAGATGCAAGAATGATCTATCCTATCTCTGACAGTTCGTGGGTGAGTTTAGTGTAGTGTGTGTCTAAGAAAGGAGGCATTACAGTTGTAGCTAATGAGAAGAATGAGCTCATCTCTACTCGGACAGTCACATGATGGAGAGTTTGCATGGATTATCGAAAGCTGAATAAAGCCACCAGGAAGGATCACTTCCTGCTTCCATTCATTGATCAGATGCTTGACAGGTTGGCTGGTCATGAGTACTATTGTCTTCTAGATGGAAGTTCAGAATATAATCATATTTGCATTGCTCCAGAAGATCAAAAAAAGACTACATTTACTTGTCCATTTGGCACTTTTGCTTTTCGTCGAGTCTCTTTCGGACTTTGTGGTGCACCTGCTACTTTTCAAAGATGCATGATGGCCATTTTCTCAGATATGATTGGCACTAATGTGGAGGTGTTTATGGATGACTTTTCCGTGTTCGGGACTTCTTATGACGAATGCTACAATCTTGGGTTGGTGCTGAAAAGATGTGTTAAGACCAATCTGGTGCTCAATTGAGAAAAATGTCACTTCATGGTGCAACAAGGTATCATTCTTGGTCACAAGGTATCTAGCAAGGGTCTTGAGGTGGATAAGGACAAAGTGGGGGTCATTGAAAATCTTCCTCCGCCAATCTCAGTTAAAGGAGTCCGCAGGTTTCTTGATCTTGCGGGTTTTTATCGGTGATTCATCAAAGATTTTTCCAAATTCTCTAAGCCTTTGTGCAATTTGCTGGAAGAGGATGTTTCCTTCAAATTTGATGAAGAATGTCTAGCTGCTTTTGAAAGCCTGAAAAAGAGTTTGACAACAGCACCTGTGGTTACCGCACCTGATTGGAATGAGCCCTTCGAGATGATGAGTGATGCTAGTGACTATGTAGTTGGAGCAGTTCTTGGCCAGAAGAAGTAGAACATTTTTCATGTGGTTTACTATACTAGTAAGACCCTTAATGGTGCTCAGCTGAATTACACTACTACATAGAAGGAGTTGCTGGCAATTGTCTATGGTTTTGAGAAATTTTGATCTTATTTGCTTGGGACAAAGGTGACAGTTTACACTGATCATGCTGTTATTCGATATCTGGTCTCGAAGAAAGATTCAAAACCTCGGTTGATTTGATGGATTCTCTTACTTCAGGAATTCGAGCTAGAAATCAAGGATCAAAAAGGTACAGAGAATTAGGTAGTTGATCATCTATCACGCTTGGAAGATCAAGGTTAGGCTTCACTAGACAAGACATTGATCAATGAATCTTTTCCTGATGAGCAACTTTTTGGGGTGTAAGAAGAAGAACCATGTTTTGCAGATATTGTGAACTATCTGGTGAGTAATGTCATTCCTCTAGAACTCTCTTACGCTCAAAGAAAGAAGTTTCTACATGAGGTGAAGTGGTATCGATGGGATGAGCCGTTCTTGTTTAGACAGGGAGCAGATCAGATTATCCGCCGATGCATTCTGTATAGTGAGATTGAGGGAATCTTGCGAGATTATCATTCTACTATGTATGGTGGACATTATGATGGAGAGAAGACAGCTTCTCGTATCCTTCAAGCAGGATTCTTCTGACCTATTTTGTTTAAGGATGCTCATCAGTTCGTTTTGAGATGTGATCGCTGCCAACGAGTTGGTAATATATCCAAGAGAGATGAGATGCCTCTTAATGTGATGCTCGAAGTTAAGATTTTTGATGTTTGGGGAATTGACTTCATGGGACCATTTGTCTCATCCTGCAATAATCAGTATATTCTGTTGGCGGTTGATTATATGTCCAAATGGGTCGAGGTAAAAGCGTTACCAACCAATGATGCTAAGGTGGTGATTAACTTCCTTCATAAGCAAATATTCACGCGTTTCGGCACTCCAAGAGTTATAATCAGTGACGAGGGATCGCATTTCTGCAATCGCAAGTTCACTACATTGATGGAGAAGTATCACGTGAATCATCATATTACCACATCTTACCATTTTCATACTAATGGGCAAGCTGAAATGTCTAATCAGGAGATTAAACGTATCTTGGAGAAGGTGATGAGTCCATCAAGAAAAGATTGGTCTTTGAAGCTAGATTAAGCTATATGGGCATATAGAGCAGCATTCAAGACTCCTCTTGGTATGTCTCCTTTCCAGTTGGTGTGTAGGAAAGCGTGTCATTTGCCTGCGGATTTAGAGAATAAAGCATATTGGGCTTTGAAGAAGCTAAAACTTGACATGGAAGTTGCTGGAGAGAAAATAATGCTTCAACTAAATGAACTCGAGGAGTTTCGACTACAGGCTTATGAGAATAGCAAAGTGTACAAGGAGAAAGTTAAGAGATGGCATGATAGAAGATTAGTGCACAAGTCCTTTGTGCCTGGTCAGAAGGTTCTATTGTACAACTCTCGTCTCCGACTTTTACCGGGAAAAATTAAGTCGAGGTGGTCGGGGCCATTCACGGTCAAAATTGTGTTTCCATACGGAGTTGTGGAGATTTTTGATACGCATCAGGATCAAGCGTTCAAGGTGAATGGGCAGAGATTAAAGCATTAATATGGAGATATGGCGAACCGCGAGGTGGTGAGCACCGTTCTTTCGACAACTTGATTCGAAGATTTACGTCAAGCTAGCGACGTAAACCAAGCGCTTCGTGGGAGAAAACCCATGTTTGTTGTATAGTAGGTTCGTCAAGAAAAAGAAAAAAAATAAAAAAAAGTTTTGATTTTCCAGGAGCAAGGCGTGCCCGCGCCAGAAGCGGGGTGGCCGCGCGCTGTTGGCAGAAACTCGGCGTGCCCGCGTGGAGATGCTGGGCGGCCGCGAGGCAGTTCTGGGAAAAAAAAATAAGAAAAACAGAAAAAATAAAACAAAAACAACCCAGCCCGAATTTAACCCCTTTTCTACCCTAAACCTACCATAATTCTTATTCCTAAACACACCTAACCCAATCCCATCTCTATTATATATATATGTTATCTATTATATATATATGTTAGATATATTTGATAATGTCATGTCTAATATGATTTGTGTTTAGTTTTCAGATCTTACTTAAACAGGACAAATCCGTACTTAACTGGAAATCCGCACTTATACTGAAGACAGAACTTAAGTTTTCAGTACTTAAGGTTCAGGAGATATTTATCAGGAGATAATATCAGGACTTAAGGAGACTTTCAGATAAGGAAGGCGGCTGATTGAAATGAAAGAAGATCAAGAAAAATGCAAGAAGAGATATGCATGAAGAAGGAATTCTATGAAGAATAGAATACTTGGAAGAAAAGATAACTGATTTATATATTTTAGGAAGCAGAATTATATTTCATATCAATTAGTGATTATCTTGTAACTGTGTAGTATATAAACACAGGCATAGGGTTTACACTAAAAGTGTTATCATTATCGAGAATAATATTCATTGTAACCCTAGCAGCTCTCGTGATATTTGTTCATCACTGAGAGAGGACAGTTCCACATTGTAACAGAGTTTAATAAAGTTTGTTTTATGTTACTTGTGTTCTTTGAATTCGATTTGATTGTGATATACATTGTATTCAACCCCCCTTCTACAGTGTGTGTGATCTAACAAGTGGTATCAGAGCCTATCTGTTAACACACAAACAATTTAAGATCCAAAAACAATCATGTCCGAAGCAGAAACTCCAACCAAGCCCTCCAAAAATGAAGAACCTCCAAAGACTCAAATCCATAGTCGATATGAGGCTATTAGAGTTCCCATACTGAAACCATCTGAATACCCCATATGGAAGGTGAGGATGACTATGTTTCTGGAAGCTATAGATCCAGAATATCTTGACAAAATCAATGAAGGACCTCACAAGCCAACCAAACTCACTGTTGTAGTTGCAGGTGAAGCAGCAAAGTCTGTACCAAAGGAGAAGAGTGATTCCACTGCTGAAAATATCGCATCAATTGCTAAGGATGCTAAGGTACGACACTTGCCGGATAGTGCCATTGATAATGTAATGTCAAACAGGGTAATTAACTGCAAGACTGCAAAGGAGATATGGGATGCCTTGGAGACAAGATGCCAGGGAACGGATTCGATTAAGAAGAACAGGAAGACTATACTCACTCAAGAGTATGAACACTTTAACTCAAAGCCTAATAAGTCATTGACTGATTTATATGACAGATTTGTCAAACTCTTGAATGATTTGTCACTAGTTGATAAGGAGTATGATCTTGAAGATTCAAACCTTAAATTCCTGTTAGCTCTTCATGAAAGTTGGGATTTGAAGGCCACAATTATAAGAGACAACTATAATCTTGAAGAAACAACTCTTGATGAAATTTATGGGATGCTTAAGACTCATGAACTTGAGATGGAACAAAGAAGCAAGAGGAAAGGAGGAAAGTCAAGGATAGTTGCTCTTAAGGCTGAGGAAGAATCTCCCAAAGCAGCTACCTCAAGGAAAAGCAAGGGAAAAGTGCTCATCACAAAGTCTGATACTGAGTCATCAAGTTCTGATAGTGATGATGACTCAGAAACTGAAAGCTTGCCTGAGATGTATGCTGATGAAGAGGTGATGAAGCTGTGTGCTCTTATGGTGAAAGGAATCACAAGGATTGCATACAGAAAATTCAGGAAGGGAAAGAAGTTTTCCAGGAAAGGTGCAAGTTCTGGTAAAAAGAATTTCAGAAAAATTGAAGGCAAAGGAGGGAAGTCTGACAGAGGAGATTACGCAAATGTCAAATGCTACAACTGTGGTGAGAAAGGCCACATATCTCCTGATTGCAAGAAAGTAAAGAGTGACAAAGGCAAGGCTCTTGTCATAAATAAAGAAAAGCCGGACAGACACTTCAGATTCCGAAAGTGAGGAGAACTATGCCTTGATGGCAAATGCTGATAGCAGTTCTGAAGCTGCTGAGTTAAAGGTACCTCAAACTACTTATGCCTTTCATACTGATGACATTAATGAGTTGAGAAGATATCTTAAAACCATGTTCATTAGTTATAGAGATCAAACTTTAACATGTGAAAGATTAACTTCTGAAAATCTTGCTTGTAAAAAGAGGAATGATTATTTAGAAAAAGAGTTAGTCATGTTCCATCAAACTCCGAAAGATAGAGATGATGCTTTCTATGTTAGGGATGAAGTACTTAAAATGAATGAATCTCTAAAAACTGAGTTAGAAAAGGAAAGAGAGATTATCAGGACTTGGACTAACTCTGGCAGAACAACTCAGAATTTGTTAAGTAGTGGAAACTGGAAAGAGAGCTTAGGTTATGGAGATGATAAGAATGATAAAGGAACTGTAGAAATTAAGCCTATAGTTGTTAAACAAAAGCCAAAGGTAAAACCTGTTAAGTTTGTAGCTGTAAAGTATGATACTGAGAAATTAGAAGTTAAAGAGGAATTAACTTCTGACAAACTAAAACAGGAAAAGCCAACTGAAGTTAACATAGGCTTAATGACAAAGAAGCAGCTTAAGCATAAGCTGAAAGATGTTAAGAATGTAAACAAGGTAAAGTCACCTAGGAAAAATAGGAATGGAAAGAAAGGTGAGAATAAAATCAATGATTATAAGCCTGTTCCTAATGCTCCTAGAAAAACATGTCATAACTGTGGAAGTTCTAACCATCTGGCTTCTTTTTACAGGAAGAATAAGAACATAAACTCCTTACCTTCAAAGTCAGGAGTTAAGAGTCAGTCTGTTAGATATAGGCCACAAAATCCTTGTTTTCATTGTGGTAGTTTATGGCATTCCATTTATACTTGTAAGGAATATCATAGTTTGTACTATGATTATTATCAAATAAAACCTTCTTTAAATAAAGTTAGCATTGTTCCTTCTAGTGTAAGTTCTGATACAAAGTCTGATAGTGTAAATGCTGATAAGAAAAATGTTAACATAAACTTTGATGCTAAATCCGCTGCAAATGTTAACAAACTTAATAAGGCCAAAGGATCCAAGCAAGTCTGGGTCCTTAAAACTAATCATTAGTGGTCTTTGTGATTGCAGGGCAACAGGAAAAACATCCTAGTTCTGTACAGTGGATGCTCAGGATATATGACTGGAAATAAAGCCCTGCTATCAGACTTTGTGGAGAAAGCTGGCCCAAGTGTTTCTTATGGAGATGGCAACATTGGAAAAACACTGGGATATGGCAATATCAATCTTGGGAATGTCATCATTAAAGAAGTAGCTCTGGTCTCAGGACTTAAACACAATCTGCTGAGTGTTAGTCAAATCTGTGACAGAGGTTATCATGTGGATTTCTTTGAAGAACACTGTGAAGTTGTAAGAAAATCTACAAGAAAAGTTGTTCTGAAAGGATACATGCATGGTAACATTTATGAAGCCAAGCTTTCAACAAGTACTGATGGTTCTGCAATCTGTCTGTTAAGTAGAGCATCAATTGAAGAAAGCTGGGATTGGCACAAGAAACTCTCTCATTTAAATTTCAACAATATAAATGAACTAGTCAAGAAAGATCTTGTGAGAGGACTGCCAAAATTAGTATTTGCTCCTGATGGCCTTTGTGATTCATGTCAGAAGGCAAAATAAAGAAAATCTTCATTCAAGAGCAAGACTGAATCATCAATTCTTGAGCCTTATCACCTACTACATGTTGATTTATTTGGTTCAGTGAATGTGATGTCTATTGCAAAGAAGAAATATGCTATGGTCATAGTGGATGAGTTCACCAGATACACATGGGTGTATTTCTGACACACAAAAAGTGAAACTGCATCTATCTTGATTGGTCATGTCAAGCAACTGGATAAATTGGTCAAAGATTCAGTAAAGATAATAAGAAGTGATAATGGCACTGAGTTCAAGAATTTGATTATGGAAGAGTTCTGCAAAGACCATGGAATCAAGCAGGAATTTTCTGCTCCTGGAACTCCACAGCAAAATGGAGTGGTTGAAAGAAAGAATAGAACTCTTATTAAAGCTGCACGAACTATGCTTGATGAAGCAAAGCTACCAACCTATTTTTGGGCTGAAGCTGTGCAGACTGCTTGTTTTACTCAGAATGCTACACTCATTAACAAGCATGGAAAGACACCATATGAGATGGTGAAGAAAAAGAAGCCAAATCTGAAGTATTTTCATGTATTTGGATGCAAGTGTTTTGTTCTTAAGACTCATCCTGAACAGCTATCCAAATTTGATTTAAAAGCTGATGAAGGAATTTTTGTTGGATATCTACTTTCCATAAAAGCCTTCATAGTCTACAATTTAAGAACAAGGGTTGTCATGGAATCTATCAATGTCTCCTTTGATGATAAGAAGATTACTGGACTTGAAGATTTTAATGATCATGATCAGCTGAGATTTGAAAATGAAGATTTAAATTTTAATACCGTAAATCCTGACAGTCTAAATCCTGATATTGCAAACTCTGATGGATTAAACTCTGATGTTATTGAAACTATGATGACTACGCCAAAGGAAGATGCACCTATGCAGGGTGAGCATACTGAAGATACAACCTCATCTCAAGAAGCATCATAACATTCAACTGGCTCTTCAAGTTCTGATTCATCAAGTTCTGACGAGCCAAGTTCTGATAATTCTGAAAACTTAAATTCTGAAGGATCCAACTCAGAGAGCATAATTTCAGGGGGAGCATCAAAAAATGTTGATGAAGACAGCATGGATCATGGGGGAGCATCCAGTTCTAGAGAAAATCTTCCATCTGCAAGGAAGTGGACTATATCACATACACCTGACTTAATTATTGGAAATCCTGATACAGGTGTCAGAACTAGAACAGCTACTTCAAATGAATATCTCTATAATTCTTTTCTTTCTCAGACTGAACCAAAGAAAGTAGAAGAAGCTCTTCAAGATGCTGATTGGGTGCAAGCAATGCAGGAAGAGTTAAATGAATTTG
Organism: Apium graveolens; assembly: GCF_009905375.1. NCBI lineage: Eukaryota > Viridiplantae > Streptophyta > Magnoliopsida > Apiales > Apiaceae > Apium > Apium graveolens. The sequence continues at coordinate 112,340 of NW_027418607.1, forward strand.
AAAGAAATAAGGTCTGGACCCTAGTGCCAAGACCAAAGAACATATCTGTTGTTGGTACAAAGTGGGTGTTCAGAAACAAAACTGACAGTGATGGCATAATTACAAGGAATAAAGCAAGGCTGGTTGCAAAAGGATATTCTCAACAAGAGGGAATTGATTATGATGAAACATTTGCACCAGTTGCTAGATTGGAAGCCATAAGGATATTTTGGGCTTATGCTGCTCACAAAAAGTTTACAGTCTTTCAAATGGATGTGAAAAGTGCTTTTCTCAATGGAGAATTGGAAGAGGAAGTATATGTTGAACAACCTCCAGGCTTTGTAGATTCTAAATTTCCAAATCATGTCTACATGCTTGATAAAGCACTTTATGGCCTTAAGCAAGCTCCAAGAGCATGGTACGAGACTTTAGCTCAGTTTCTTCTGGAAAGTGGATTTAACAGAGGAACTATTGACAAAACACTGTTCTACCTCAACCATGGAAAGGACTTACTTTTGGTGCAGATATATGTTGATGATATCATTTTTGGTTCTACAAATGACAGACTTTGCAAGAAGTTTGCCAAACTGATGCAATCAAGATATCAAATGAGTATGATGGGGGAACGTAGCTATTTTCTGGGCCTTCAAGTCAAGCAGAATGAAGAAGGCACTTTCATTTCTCAATCCAAGTACACCAGAAATTTGCTGAAGAAATTTGGAATGCAAGATTGTTCAAGTGCATCCACTCCCATGGCCACTGCAACAAAACTGGATAAGGATACTGGTATATCAGTAGATATTACTGATTACAGTGGTATGATTGGCTCGCTACTCTATCTAACTGCTAGTAGACCTGATATTATGTATGCCGCCTGTCTTTGTGCAAGATTTCAAGCAGATCCAAGAGAACCTCGCTTAACAGCTGTGAAAAGAATTTTCAAGTATCTTAAGGGAACAGCTGATCTGGGATTGTGGTATCCTAGAGAATCGGACTTTAAGCTAATAGGTTACTCAGATGCAGATTTTGCAGGATGCAAAATTGACAGGAAAAGCACAAGTGGAAGCTGCCAATTTCTTGGAGGCAGATTGGTTTCTTGGTTTAGCAAGAAACAAAAGTCAATTTCCACATCAACTGCAGAAGCAGAGTACATTGCTGCAGGAAGCTGTTGTGCACAGATTCTTTGGATGAAGAATCAGTTACTGGATTATGGGTTAATATATATTAAAATCCCTATTTACTGTGATAATCAAAGTGCTATTGCTATGACAGGTAATCCAGTTCAACACTCAATGACCAAGCACATCAGCATTAGGTACCACTTCATAAGGGAACATGTGGATGAAGGTACAGTGGAATTGCACTTTGTTCCAACAGAGCAACAACTAGCAGATATCTTCACAAAACCACTGTGTGAAGCTACTTTTACAAGATTGATAAATGAACTTGGAATGGTTTCAGGTTCTTTCTCTAAGTCTGCTTAGTTTATGTTCTGTTTCATCAGATTTTATGATCAGTATTTACAGATATTACTATCTTTGTGTATTCTGTGCTTAATTGAAAATTGCTTAAGTACTGATTGTTGTCTGATGTGAATTTCTAAACACTGATAGTGATATAAATGTTTCTGTGACTATTCAATCCAATAAGGATAACTATGCTAGATGCTGACCTCGTAGTCTTTAATATACTAAAGATCCCATGTTTGAAGTAATTTTTTATGTGGAAATCTTTTAACACAAGCAAATTCTGATATTGAGCTTAGTTAAGTTTACTTTGTCTATCTTATTACTAAGTCAAAAACTAGAATAATGCTTCTTATCTGTTAAGTTCTGATGTCAGTAAATCTAGTGAATGTACTAAGGGCTGATAAGCCTCACTTATCAAAAGAAAAAGAAATTAAAATCAGGTACTCCTTTGAGATCTAGAGTAAAAAATTGGAAGGGAAGACCCAAGTGCATTGCTGGTATTAAGTAATATGCATCAGAAAAGCAAAATAAATATTTTCTTGGTGACTTTTCACACTCTATGATTACTGGAGAAATACTCTGATAATAGCATAAATTCTGACAAGCAGTCGTGACTCACTTACACTGAGAAGCCACTGTAAAATGGAATTTCAAAAGATGCATAGAATGAGCACAAAACAGTTAAGGCGGACTCATGCATGAACTCATTTTAAAGTAGACTTCAGAATCATGGCAGATTTTGAGCAAAGTTCTTAGTTATGCCTTATTTCTAAGATGTACTGAAGTGAATCAGACTTTAATCTTTATCTGATTTTTAGCTTACTGCACACACATACACTCCATATGAATGATGAAAATTACGGTGGTGATAAATGTTCTTTTAGATGAACAGTTTAAGTGTTAGTTGCATAAATTCTGAGGACAACTTCTGATGGAAGTTCTGATGATTAAGTTCTGAAGAGACGAAATCAGAATTTGTGTGAAGAATTACAGAAATAGGCATTCACCTTTCGAGTTAAGGAATCATGTTCTGATGACTGTTAAGTTCTGATATAAGTCTAAGTTCTGATCATGATTCTTTACTTGACTTATTTGTGGTTAAAATCTGAAACAGTCATACTTAAAATCAGAATATGTTTGGGTGAGATATTAACAGTCAACATAATTTGGGTTAGTGGTACTCGTCTATGCACAAGTAATTTTTACTTGTTTCGTGTGCGCATTAAATCCTGTTTTAAGCTTCCAATGGCTGTTATTATTCTCATCAATCTAGGGAGACGAGGTATAATTATTTCTACCTGTAACCATTTAATTTTCCTTGCGTCTCTTGGTATTCTATTGGTTATATAAACCAACACCTCATTCCAGCCAACACATCTTTCATTTTCTCTCAAACTCATTTTTTTTACTCATCAAAAACATGGTTCATTTGAACTTAGTTCTGAACTATGACACTTTCACTATCGAGTTGAGGTGTACTGAATGGCAGAAGGAGTGGCATGTCACTGCCATTCCTGATGAAATCTGGGACTCAGGTCCCCAAGAGGTTCTCACAGACCTCTTATTCTTCTATATGGATTATCATCACCATCTTGAGCGTCTGGAAGAGGAAAGGAGAGAAGCTCTCCAACAACAGGAGCAAATCATTCATCTTTCTCTTCAACGTCAGCTTTGTCAGTCTTCTTAGACTAGGACTAAAGCTGTTGATGATAGGATTCGTAGCTTAGGAAAATCTTGTAATTTGATGCATGTAATTTAAGTTTCATGAAATGTATTTGCTTAATATATTAATGAAATTTTCTCTTTTGTGCAAGATTTTATCTCTGAGTCGTTTCATATTCTGATGATTTTTTAAATCCTGATACTAACCATATTCTAATGACCTTATAAATTCTGATACAAATCAAGTTCTGATTCCGACGTGGCCGTATTTGTTTACTTGGTTTATTTTTGGTCATTATCTCCCTGGTTATATTTTTACAGAATATTGATAAAGCATTAATAATAATTTATTAAGTGGGAACAATTTAAAATTTAAAATAAAACTGAACGTCCTTGATTAATGGGATTACTTGGTTAGTGGGACGGTTTTTCTCCTTGAAAAACTGCATGTGATAAGTAATGATTACTGAATACTCGTGCCCATTAATTATCTTTTACTGCTGCATGTCTGACAGGTGTCTCAACGGTTACTTTTTCTACCGTGTATAAGTAAAAGAGAGAAAAGATTGTAAAATATTTTATTTACTTTCATATTTTATCTCTCTCTTTTTACTTTTATTCTCTCTCATCTACTGACGATTTTTCATCCAGACATTTTATCAAACACCTTACAGGCAATTTTCTTTCTCACGTATTTCTAATGGCACCCAAGGACATAATTTTTGATGGAGCTAAGTTTGTTCCTAATAACTTCTCTGCCATTCTCATCAAGTCAGAAGCCCCATCTGAACTTCACTTCATTCAGGACTTTCTTGCTAGTTCTGATATTGGGTATGCTCTGACCGAACCTAAAGCAGTTTCTGGTACTCAAGTACTGGAGTTCTGGAGAAGCGGTGTATATGATGATGGTGGTGTTCAAGGGTCCCCAAGTATTATTTTTTCATCAGGGGATGATGAGTATGTTGTGACTTTGTCTACGGTTTGACAAGCACTGCAGCTACCTGAGAACTGTGTTTATTCTACTGTTGAAGATCCAGTTCTTCAAAACATGATGGCCAGTCTGGGATATGAGAGGACATTGGCAAAGCTGGGCCAGTTGAAGAGATCTTTCATAAGGAGGGAATGGAGTTTCTTCTTTGATTGCATACCAAACAAATGTTCCAATTTTGATGCAATTCCCATATTCAGCCAACAAATTGGGTATGCTCTCATAAATTAAACTGATTTTGACTATGCAAGTGTTGTCTTAGGTTTTATTAGGGACAAAATGAATGAAGATAGATCTACTATTTATTTTGCTAGATTCTGTCAGCTTATCTATAGTTTCTGTTGTGATAATAAGCCCCGAAATGCTAGTGAATTAATTTTATCATTCAGAATAGCTAAAAGAGCTTTTACTGACTTATTATCTACTGATAATAAGAAGGCTGTGTTAAGACCCCTCTTAATTCCTTTATCTGTAAAACAAGCCTTAATAACCTATGATCCCGTTAAATACACAGCACTATATCCTGATGTCCAACCATTTGAACCTCATCCATCAGCACCTACCACCTCTACTCAACCACCTCAAACTTCTCAACCTAAACCTTCAGATCTTACAGTGCAACCTTCATCTTCCAAACCTAAGAGGACTAAAAAAGTACCTCAGACACAACAGAAGAGAAGGCGATTCATTTTGCAAGATGAATCAGATACTGAGGAACAGGTTCCTGTGTCAGAGCCTGTTGTTAAAGAAGCTGAGAAGGTCTCTTCTCAGAAGGATACTGGAATTGGGGGTTCTAAGCTTCTCAAAAGGCTTAGAAGGATGTATTCTGATGAAGATCCCAAGGTATCTCCACCTTCAAAGAGATACAAGAAATAGAGAGCTCACAGGGACAGGGCTAAGCCAGTTTCAGAGGATGAGGAAGCAACAGCTAAGGAAGGAGATCAGGAATCTCTGATCTCAAAAGAGCCAGAATTTGCTGAAGCTACTGCATCTACACCTCCATTTTCACCCATTCAGGAAACTGCTCAAGATAAAGTATCTACACCACCTGTGTCTCCTGTAACTGAACCAGTACCTACTGAAGACCCAGGCACAATTGCTGAGATTAATTATCATAACCTGATTGTGCCTGAGGTTCTGTACTTAGAAGCTCCACCAACTCAAATCACTCCACCAACAACACCAATTCCTGATGCTGATTTTATTCCAGAATTGCCTACAACACCTTCTCTGCATCTAGATACTGAAGATCAGATTTTAGGTGAGCATCAGAATATGGCTGTTGATTAGAACATAGTTGGCGATCAACACTTAGAGGATGATGTTGAAGCCTCCATAGCCTCTCATACTGTTCGTTTATCAGAGGATGCTGAAGATGTTGACTCTATAAGTTCTGATGCTACAAATGTTGATGATACTGGTAATGCTGCTATAAATATAGATGCTGATACAGCTGGTCCTTCTGGACATGAACCTCTACAAGCTCCTTCAAAAGCTGAGATAGTGATACTGGTAAAAGGATAAGTTCTGATGAACTTTTGGAACTTGATGAAGAAATTTCAAGACAGTTATTTCTGAAAGAAAATCCAGGAATGGACTTTGAGAGTCTAAAGGAAGAAGAAGCTAGACTTAAGTTAAAAAAAGTCATCTCCAAATCTGAAGCTTCTGTTGTTGAAAAGAAACTTCCTACGGCTAAAGGCATTGTGATAAAAGAAAGGACAAATCCTGTGGCAACCAAGGCCAAATCATAATTGCAGATAGATCCAAGGTCCAAGGGTAAAGAAAAAGTTGGTGAACCTGTAAAGGTTTATGTGTCTCCTATAGATGAAGAAATTTCTGATGAAGATGCTAATCTTACTCTGACTTCAAGGAAGACTTCTAAGACAACCTCTGACATGGCTCAAGTTGTTCAGAGTCAAGATATAGTTAGTTCTGATATAACTATGAAGCAAGCAACCTCTGACATAGCTCAAGTTGGCTTGATATCAGAAGATAAGTCAAAGGAAACCTCTGACATTGCTCATGTTAAATCCTCAAAGTTACTCCTACCAGGATTCACTAAAGCCAAAAAGACTCAACCTTTGAAGACTACAGCAAGTGGTTTTGAAGCAAGAGTGGTTACTGGAAAGGAAACAAGAGATAAATCTGGATTGGTTAGTGCTGATGAAAGAAGAGTGCAAAACACAACCAATGATCCAACTTCCTTAAGTGAACCAGGTGTTGGAGCAACTCCTGAAAGATTGAATCAGCTTGAATCTGTACAGATGGTTTACCATACCTTCTTGATAGAACACATCTTATTATATTTCATGACAGATGGAAGGGTTTACCATATAAGGGAAAATGCTATACCACTGAAGTATTTTGAGGAACTAGAACATGTTTTATTCTTATTTCAAGTGAAGGACAGATTAACAGAAAGTGCTGCAAATTATTTGAAGACTCAAATTCAGAGACAGAAGAAGCTTTATTTTGTGAAGTCTGACAGCACATACTGTCCTAAGTACAAAGATCACAAGGGTGATATTGTTGATATGAAGCCTAATACTGTAAAGATCAGAACATATCTTGGTATTAAGGGACTTGAATTCAATCTAGAGTCTGACAAAGCCTATGTCATCAGACTAGATCAGGAGTTGAGAAAAGCAAAAATTAATGATCTCAGATATGCTATCTTCCAAACTGGTGAAGATATCGCAGAGCTTAAAGATGCTAAAAGGAGGATGATTGATGAACTCAGATATGCTGAAAGATGTTTGTTAAAGAACTATCTCAGAACAACACCTGATATTGAAGATATCAGAAAGTGAAGCCAAGTCAAGATCTACAACTGCTCAAATTCTGATGTGTATACAGACTGAAGTTGTTATCAGAAGTTAAAGTTGGTAAAGCTTTAAGGACTGTAAGTTGTAGTTATCTAGTCAAATTCTCATGCATTTGTACTTAATGTTTTTGACATCATCAAATATCTGTTAAAATTGTATATTATGCTAATTTACAAGTTGGGAGAGATTATTAGATATATTTGTTAATGTCATGTCTAATATGATTTGTGTTTAGTTTTCAGATCTTACTTAAACAGGACAAATCCGTACTTAACTGGAAATTAACACTTACACTGAAGACAGAACTTAATTTATCAGTACTTAAGGTTTAGGAGATATTTATCAGGAGATAATATCAGGACTTAAGGAGACTTTCAGATAAGGAAGGCGGCTGATTAAAAGGAAAGAAGATCAAGACAAACGCAAGAAGAGATATGCATGAAGAAGGAATTCTATGAAGAATAGAATACTTGAAAGAAAAGATAACTGATTGATATATTTTAGGAAGCAGAATTATATTCCATATCAATTAGTGATTATCTTGTAACTGTGTAGTATATAAACACAGACATAGGGTTTATACTAAAAGTGTTATCATTATCGAGAATAATATTCATTGTAACCCTAGCAGCTCTCGTGATATTTGTTCATCACTGAGAGAAGACAGTTCCACATCGTAACAGAGTTTAATAAAGTTTGTTTTCTGTTACTTGTGTTCTTTGAATTCGATTTGATTGTGATATACACTGTATTCAACCCCCCTTCTACAATGTGTGTGACCTAACAATATATATATATACATCCTACATACATCTCTATCACATCTATTCTAATTCCAAAACCCTAGCTTCTTCTAGACACTACATACACACAAAATCTCTATTACTCTTACAATGGCACCCAAAAGATCGAGAGTCATGGTGAGTAGCAGCTCTAGTGATTCGAGTGCTGGTGGAGCGGAAAACACCTTTGGCCAGAGTGTGACGTTGATTTTAACAATTTAGCTTTTGATTCTTGCAGTCTAGCTTCTATCTCCCCCTTAGTCTTGGTAGCAGGAAAGATTAGAGGAGTAGGAATTTTAGGTCTAACAGCTTCTGGTAATTATGGGAGTGGAATGTTTAAAGCTCCCATAATAGCTCCTAGAGAGACATAATTTTGCATTTGAAGGTTTATGTGGGAGTCTACTAGGGACTAGATATCCTGCTGTTGACTTTGCACTAGAGCTGTCAGTTGGGAAACTTGAGTTTTCAAAGAGGCATTTGAAGAATGGAGGGATGGGATTTGATCTTGAAAATTTTGGATTTGTAGGGGAGTTGATGCATACAAGGGTTGGACTGAGCTTGATGCTGCCAAAGAACCAACAGAATTCTGCACAACATTTTTCACCTCTTTTATGACCAAGGCTGAATGTTCAAATTTAGCCTTGTAAGGTTGATCCACTTTGACCTTTGTGTCATTATGTTGAGTAATTTGATTCTGGATCACATCATGTAGATATTTCTAAGATTCCCTTAGCTTGGCCACATTTTCTTCCACGGGAGTGAGAGAGAGAGCTTGTAGTCTATCTGAGAATCTGTTGAACTTGGTCTTGTTGTCTTGAAATGTTGGCATCAGCTCATCAATCATGTCATTAAACATCTTCTTTACTTCATTCTGATGCTTGACTAGAGTGCTTTCCATGACTCTTGCAACATGGTGAAAGGCCTTCAATTGAGGTTTATACACCTCTATCACAACATCATAAACCTCTTGAGGAGTGAGAACCTTAGCATTACTACTCAAAATTATAACAAATTCCTCCCTGAATTTGGCTAATGCCTCCTCCATTGTTGTGAAATCTTTAGAGAGCCATGCATCCACATTATTATCTGCTTTATCAGTAATTTTCTCCCGTTGCTCCTCAACATCCTCCTTGTATGAAAGCAGTCCGTCTTGATAGTCTTAGTTTGACATATCTGTAGTAAGGAGTTGTTGGGAAATATTGGCTAGGCCTGCAAGCTGTTCAACCAAAAGATCTTCAACTGTAGTGGGTTGGGCTTGAGCATCCTGCAGCCATTATGAAATAAGGTGGGGAAGTTGTGGTGTAGAGTTTGAGGTGGATGGGATATTTGTTTGGTTTGAGGTGAAGGGTGTAGTTGTATTAGGTAATGTTAGGATGTTAACACGCGCTAAAATTCACGCAAGTATACGCGTTCATAAGTAGTATAAGATTAAATCAAATTCATTCCCACAGAGACTCTTTGGTTAATTTAAGAATATGCACCTATGCAATAATGATATGGTTATTATCCAATGCTAAGACAAATAACAAGTTGAGATTATTTATAACTAAGAATTAAACTAACAATTATAACTAAGAATTAAATTAACAATTATAACTAAGAGAACAAGAATGGTTGAATTAATATATATGATAAACATGGGATCCTAACTTCATTAAATACAATAGCCTTTTTTTTTCTTAACCTTAGCATGTAATGGTGATGACACTAATCAGATAACATAAAACTAGTAAACACCAACTTTCGTTGTACGAATACCCTACTACCAAGCATCCACAAAAGAGATAGAAGTTGAATAGACACCAGTTATGCTTAGTCCTTATATGTCTATAAGAATTGAAAACATAACAGTTTAATGCGCAAGTTATCTATCATGATTACATAGAGCAAGTAAGATGGTTAAAATTTCCTACGAATCATGCATAACAATAACACATGAACCTATGCTAGCATGGCAAGTTCTAAATCTCTATATTCACTTTCGCTTTAATAGAGATTAACACGCTATCTTATATGTTAGCTACGCACATAAGACGAATAAGAACAACCAATACTAGGTTATCATATAATCACCACACACTAAGGTATCGAAACAAATTATCTAAAGAAATCCATAAATAAATCCGCTAGAACCCCATGATAACGATTAGTTCATAATCGAACTCATCGTCACCATGGGTTCCAATGAAAGCATGATAATAAACAATATAAGAGTACTAGGATTTAAAGACAAATCGAAAACAAGCATCCAAGTATCGCATAAATCAAAGAAAACAAAAGTCTTCTTCTCCGTAGCCTTCTCGTGCTCTCTAGGTCTTCTTATTGCTCTCCTCGGTCTCCTTGTTGTTGAAAATGTCTTTTTATATAGGCTCTAGGATGACCAGGACTCTCAAAATCTTCATTTTTAATTAAAATCAGGATTCTGGGGTAGAAACCGGGCGCAGCGCGGCCGCGCTGGAATAGTGTTTTCAGCGGCGCGGGCGCGCTGGTTCTGGCGCGACCGCGCTGACATTCTGGAAAAATTCTGACAATTCTTCTTTTTGTCGTATCTTGAGTTCTGCTCGTCAGAATTAGGCGATTCAACTACCCACGCGAAGCTAACGAGATTCTCTACAACTTGAGAATGTCCTAGGCTTCCAATTATTTCATCATATTTCTTTGAAAAGCTTCTTTCTTCATTTAACTGATGCCTGAAATGCACACACACAAAAATACATCAAAAATACCAACAACTTGAGTCCAAAACACCAACTTAAGCCTGAAATGAAGCGTTCCAAGTAGATATAAAATCTATTTATCACACCCCCAAACTTGAACCAATGTTTGTCCTCAAGCATAAACAGACTCAAAACTACAAAACAATCCTAATGCATGAATGCAACTAAATGATAATGCAATCGATCCCCTTAGAATAACCCTAACCAATCAAATAAGCCAATGCCTCTAAGAATACAATGACTCAAAACAGAGCTCGAATAAATCCCACAAACCAACTCACAAACCATAAACGTGCATGTGTGAGATGCTTAACAGAAATACTCTCGATACTAAATCAATAACCATAACTTATCTTTCATCAAAACAATCATAAGTTTATAAAACAAATAGACGTTAAACACATAATGACTCTCAACACATTATTTCTACTAGAGTTATACAAGGATTCACGCTATTATTGAACACATAACAAATATGCTTATTTGATCGTGCAATGAATGAGGTCCCAAAAGACTTATACAATAATACCCATGTAGTCAGCGTTAGGTTAGTGGATCCCAGACTATGAAAAGCCTTAGGTCACTACGCATAAAGTCCCCTAAGAACTTAATAACTCGAGTATTAAAGAGCTCACTCTTGATCAATTATGCATAAATACAAACTTCTTCTTTTTTTCTCTTTTTTTTCAACAATTTCTAGATGAGTGCGTTTCACTCCATCTCATTCAACCCTAGACTACTCATAAAAATATGAGCCGGCTACTAGCCATTTCACGCCTAGCCTTATTCACAACTAGCAATGAAATCCAAGTTTTTCTCCAGTTTAAAAATTTAGTGTTTTTACGTCATTACGAGAATATCACAAATTCTAAATTTAACCAAGTGATTAAATCTCAATAACAAACAAGTATGATCATGATCTAGATCAAAAGCAACCCTATAAGACTTTGTAAAAATATTTGTTTCTGGCATGCAAATCAATACATTAGGACTTAAACATCCCTCTATTCGTTATCACTACACTCAAATCAACATCAACTTATCAAATATCATAGTTCATCTTAAGGGATCATGCTAAATATGCATGCAAATGCAACTATATGAAATCATATAAAAAATAAACAAATATGTCATATATGAAAAATCATGCAACACTATGAATGAAATACAACTATATGCAATCATGAATCTATATGAACTATATGGACACATACAAACTAATCCTTACATTATCACCCCCAAATATAAAATTTTCAATGTCCTCATTGAAGGTAATAATAAGGATTTCAGGCATACCTAGTCGTCGGAAAGATCACCCTCCTCGGGTGGAGGATTAGGTGGCCAATCAACCTCGCCACCAGTGTCTCGGACAACAGTACCGAAAGCGTGTGTCAAATCTTCAGCAAAACGACAGTGAATGTCGTGCATGGCCTCCATACGCCTAGTCAATCGCCTGTACTGCGCATGAGAAGAACCCTCTATAGGCACTGGAGGATCTGTTCGACTACCCCCTACATCATCAAAAATATATCCCAACCCCTTATCATGGGGTGCACCTAAGAATGCATAACTCAAGTGATCTGGAAGTGGTTTGAACTCAAGTGTGGGAGCTTCTTTAAACGGCGGTTCGAGAGGTTCCTGAGAAATTTTCAGCTCTGCTAACCCAAGGGAATCGAATGGTATATCCAACTTCCTCTTCCATGGAGGTGCATTCAAAACCTGCAGTTGCTCTACCCCTTCTTCATCTTTACTATCAAATTCCCCTGTTAAGGATCTCTCCAAGGTATCTGACTTTGGCAAATGCTCAAGCTCCAAATTCACGACAGAATCGACCTACTCTACTTTAAAGCATTCCTCTTTAACTGTGGGTAACTTTATTGTCTTGAACACATTAAAAGTGACCTTATAATCATGAACCTTCATCGTAAGCTCTCCTTTTTGCACATCGATCATAGGTCGGCCTGTAGCCAAGAATGGTCTTCCCAAGATGATGGGAATCTTCTTATCTTCCTCGAAATCAAGAATTACAAAGTCAGCATAGAAGATGAGTTTATCCACCTTGACCAAGACATCCTCCACCATACCTCATGGATAAGTGATTGAACGATCATCTAGTTGCAATGACATGTATGTTGGTTTCAGATCAGGCAAACCAAGCTTCTTGAAGATAGACAAGGGAATTAGATTGATACTAGATCCGAAATCACATAAACATTTGTCGAATGATAAGATTCCAATAGTACAAGGAATAGTAAAACTTTCAGGATCTTTAAGCTTCGGAGGCAACTTTTTTGCAGAACAGCACTGCATTCCTCTGTAAGAGCAACGGTCTCTAACTCATCGAGCTTCACCTTCCGAGAGAGAATATCTTATATCTTTCATAAACCTCACATAGCTAGGCATCTGTTCAAGAGCTTCAGTGAAAAGTATGTTGATATGAAGTTTCTTGAACACCTCCAGAAACTTAGCAAATTGCTTATCCAACTTCTGCTTCTGCATCCTTTTAGGAAAATGAGGTGGAGGATAGACCTTTTTCTCCCTTGTATTACCCTCAGGAGGAGTGTGTTCCACAGTTTTCTTCCTTGATTCCACTTCCGCTTCCTTCTGCACATCTTCTTCAGCCAAAACTTCAGATTCTGGAACTTGAGATTTTTCAGGGCTTGCAACCTTCCCAGACCTCAATGTAATTGCCTTAATCTGCTCTTCTGCTTCCCTCTTGCATGGAACTTTTGTATCACTAGAAAGAGTTCCTGATAGTCGATTCAATAAGGCATTAGCAATTTGTCCTATCTGGTTCTCCAGAGTCTTGATAGAAACAGCCTGGCTTTGGCATATAAGAGCCTGTTTTTGCACACAAGCCTCAACTCCTCCAATTCAGTTCATTCAAAGATTGACCTGCATCATGAGTTTATTGTTGAAGTTGGAGCTGTTCTCTTGGTTCAAATTGTTGCTAAAAACCAGGAGGGTTGAATTGTTTTGCTCCAAACTGCTGGAACGGCTGTTGCATCACATTCGGATTGTTGCTCCATCTGAAGTTAGGATGATTCCAGTTGTCAGGATGATAAGTGTCTAGAACTAGTTGCTGCGATCTCTGAAAGTTGCTTACAAACTGAGCTGATTTACTAGATATAACGCATTGCTCTGTCGCATGTGAACCTGCACACAACTCATAAACACTGGTTATCTGGTTAACATCACAGTTAACCAGAGAATCGATCTTCATAGACAACGCCTTTAGTTGAGCAGTGATAGTCATAACTTTATCCACTTCAAGAAATCCTACTACCTTGTCCTGTGGCAATCTCTGGGTTGGATATTGATATTCATTAGCAGCCATCACTTGAATTAGATCATAAGCTTCCTCATAGCTCTTTGCCCATAATGCTCCACCTGATGCTGCATCGAGCATGGATCTTGACTGTGCTCCCAAACCATTATAAAAGCAATTGATGATCATCCAATCAGGCATTCCATGATGAGGACACTTCCTAAGTATCTCCTTGTAGCGCTCCCAAGCTTTATACAAAGATTCTCCCATTTTCTGCGTAAATTGAGTAATGAAATTCCTGATTGCAGCTGTCTTCGCCATAGGGAAGAATTTAGTGAGAAAATTTTGAGCAAGGTCTTCCCAAGTAGTAATCGAACCAGCTGGTAGAGAGTGTAACCAGCTCTTAGCCTTATCCCTCAGAGAGAATGGGAACAGTCTCAATTTCATCACATCCTCAGACACACCATTGAACCTGAAGGTGTCGCAGATCTCTACGAAATTCCTAATGTGCATATTGGGATCTTCCGTTGGAGAACCCCCAAACTGGATTGAATTCTGCACCCATTGAATCGTGCTAGACTTGATTTCAAAAGTATTAGCCGAGATGGCTGGTCTGACAATGCTAGACTGAATGTCATTGATCTTCGATTGAGAATAATCCATCAAAGCCTTCAGATTCGCTGCTGGTTCTCATATTACAACAAAAACTTCTTCTTCAACTTTTTCCTCAACAAAGACACGAGATTGAGAACGCGTTCGCATACACGCTCTCTAGAGTACCTGAAATAAAACAAGTACCCGTGTAAGTAAAATATATGAGTCACTGAACTTTAACGATCATGGATGATAAGTACATAAACTAAATAATTAACAACACCGAGTCACCGGCAGCGGCGCCAAAAACTTGTTAGGACGTTAACACGCGCTAAAATTCACGCAAGTATACGCGTTCATAAGTAGTATAAGATTTAGATCAAATTCGTTCCCACAGAGACTCTTTGGTTAATTTAAGAATATGCGCATATGCAACAATGATATGGTTATTATCCAATGCTAAGACAAATAACAAGTTGAGATTGTTTATAACTAAGAATTAAACTAACAATTATAACTAAGAGAACAAGAATGGTTGAATTAATATATATGAAAAATATGGGATCCTAACTTCATTAACTACTTCATTCAATAGCCTTTTTGTTCTTAACCTTAGCATGTAATGGTGATGACACTAATTAGATAACACGAAACTAGTAAACGTCAACTTTCATTGTACGAATACCCTACTACCAAGCATCCACAAAAGAGATAGAATTTGAATAGACACCAATTATGCTTAGTCCTTTATATTTCTATAAAAATTAAAAACATAATGACTTAATGCGCAAGTTATCTACCGTGATTGCATAGGGAAAGTAAAATGGTTAAAATTACCTACGAATCATGCATAATAATAACACATGAACTTATGCTAGAATGGCAAGTTCTAAATCTCTATATTCACTTTCGCTTCAATAAAGATTAACATGCTATCTTATATGTTAGCTACGTAAATAAGACGAATAAGCACAACCAATACTAGGTTATCATACAATCACCACATACTTAGGTATCGAAATAATTTAACTAAAGAAATCCATAAATAAATCCACTAGAACCCCATGATAACGATTAGTTCATAATCGAACTCATCGTCACCATGGGTTCCAATGAAAGCATGATAATAAACAATATAAGAGTACTAGGGTTTAAAGACAAATTGAAAACAAGCATCCAAGTATCGCCTAAATCAAAGAAAACAAAAGTCTTCTTCTCTGTAGCCTTCTCATGCTCTCTAGGTCTTCTTATTGCTCTCCCAGGTCTCCTTATTGTTGAAAACGTTTTTTTATTGGTATATATAGGCTCTAGGATGACCAGGACTCTCAAAATCTTCAATTTCGACTAAAATCAGGATCCTGGGGAAGAAATCGGGCGCGGGCACGCTGTTTTCGGCCGCGGCCGCGTTGGAATAGTGTTTTCAGCGGCGTGGGCGTGCTGGTTCTGGCGTGGCCGCGCTGACATTCTGGAATTTTTTTGACAATTCTTCTTCTGGCCATATATTGAGTTGAACTCATAGTCTGAACTGTGGTTTTGATAATGTGTTGTTCACCAATTGTGGGAACCTCCATTTGAATTGGAGGGGATTTGACCAGGTTATTGTCATGTATCATGGCCTCAAATCCTTGTTCTTCTTGAAAAGAACTGGCACTTGAATGTGCTACACATGCCTCCCCATAGTTGGATTATTGGCAATTTGACTCCAAGCTTCTATTGACAATGCAATTTCAGCCAGAGTTTTGAGGGGAGTTGTCCCTACCTGAGGAACCTCCAATAGAATTGGAGAGGATTTAGATAGCTCCCCCTCAGGAGTACTAGCCTCGAACCTTTCAATCCGTGAGGATTGATTTGCACATGAAAGTGCATTTGGTACCATCACAGGGTCTTCGGTAAAAAAATGATGAAACCTCTGTGTCTTTGTTGGTGTCATCAAGGTCTACCCGAGCATGTAGCCTCTCACTAACTAAATGTTGTTCCTGGGAGGTGAGCACAGTTTCATGTACTGTGTCACTTGATTTTGGCAACACTTGAGAAGAGGTTTCAAGTGTTTCATTATAAGAAGAATAAATTTGAGATATAAGATTTGTGATATTTTGATTGAGTGTTGGAAACTCTCCCTGAGTGAAAGAGGGAGTTTCAAATGATGTGCCCTTAATGTGTGTGCCAACCATACTTCTTCTTTCACCAATTTGAGAGTGCTCAAGTTGGGGTGCAGACTCTGTACAGTATGTACTTGGGAGAGTACTTTTTCAATAGAGACACCCTGTTGAGAGAATGCCTCTAGATTCTGTTTAATTCCTTCTATTACAACTGCATCTTATTGGGAAGATGCAAAGGTGGCTAATTGAGTGGTCAGCTCAGCTTTGTTAGTCTTCTTTGGTTTATTGACCAGGTTAGACTCTATTGGTATTTGATCCTCACCACTCTCATTTAGAACAGTTAAGGGTGTCTGCTTTCTCTTCTTTTTACTCACTCCACCCTGTTGAAAGGATGAAGTCGTTGGTTTCCTACCTTCTAGTGGTAGAGAAGAAAGGGTCTCAATTATGGAAGGCCCCTATTGGTATTCCTGTGTTTGTACTTCCATAAACACATGCACCATAACTATACTAGATGTGACATTAGACTTCATGTCAGGCATAAGGTAAGGGTAAGTCCTGAATCTTTCCAACATAAAGTTAGTGATTTTCAGAATTACATGTACCTTATTTTTTGTAATTAGTGAACCAAATAAAATTTTGGACACTTATTTATAATTGCCTATTTTGGTGCTATCAATACCATTAAGTAAATGTATGTCTGGAACTTTATGATTTAAAGTAGACATAATAAACCTAGGAAAGAAAATTTCCTTACCTCTTGTGGCCAAAAGCATTGTGAGTCTTGTGCTGAGTTCTTCCAGGATCAACAGCCCACATTAATGTGCCTGCTGTGAGCCATGAAGAACAACAACTTTTGAACCACAATGGATATGTTGTCATATACAGTCTTCCTGCAGGTGAAGGCTCTCACTATGGAATCAAATAGGAATGACCATTCCCTCCTCAGATACTTCTTGTTTAGGCTAGCAAGCTTGATCCTTTCATTGTAATTTATGAAGTTCATAAATTCAGCTAGCTCATATTGAGTAGGTACCTCCAGCATGCTATCAGTAGGGATTCTCATGGCCTTGTTGATATTGAGCAGTTTACCACCAAGGATGCAGCTTGATTTTCATGCACAACTGTCCTAACCACAACTAAATTTCAGAATTTATTGAGAACATTCATGTATAGAACAGGGTTAGCAGTCAAAGCTCCTGCAAAGTATGTCTCAGATAAAAACATGACAAAGCTTTTGAAACTGTCACGAGCTTGGTTAGCATCTGTGAAAGCTAGGCAGTGTGTTCCATCCTTAGGGATAACAGCTCTAACAGTGTTTGATGCCATTGTAAGTGTTTAAATTTGAGTGAGTAAGAGATTTGAAAGAGAAAAAGTTCAAAATGAGATAGAGCGGTTGATATTTGCAAAAACTAGGTCACTTGAGATCTCGAAAGCGTAAAGAGGGGTTATGTCGAGATGTCTAGGTATTTATAGAAAAAGGTAAGCGACTTTTCGAAAAGTAGGAATAAATGTTTGGGATTTGCTTATCGAGAAGTCACGTGAGAGAATAGATACATATCGATATATCATTTTCCTGACTTTTATTGAGAACTAGATAGTGACTTATCGAGATTTCAAATAAATACCCAGTTTGTCCTGAATGGACTAAATTTTTCCAATTTTTATTTGAATAAATCAAAATAAAATTAGAATGATTTTATATCAAAATTATTTTACTAAAGTAATTTATTAAAATAAATTATTCAAGTTCTAAGTTATCGAGAAGTCTAAAAATGGATACTTGTAGAGAACTCTATGAATTAACATATGTCGAGATCTCTACAAGAATTATCGAGAAGTCATAATGAGCCTTGTCGAGAAGTCCTTCGAGAAGTCAAGAAAAAGACTTATCGAGAATTTATCGAGAAGTCTAAAAATGATTTATCGAGAAGTCAGTTAGACTTATCGAGAACTTAGTTCTCTATATACTTTTGTTCTTTTTGATTCTATCCTATATTAACTTCACATATTAAAAATGTAAATTAAAATTTTGATAGTTTTTCTTAGAATTTGAAAAATTCCAAGTTAAACTTTGAATTTTGAAAAATAAATATATAGAGAATTCTGAAATATTTATAACTCATATTCCAGTTAATTTCTAATTAAATCAAGTTGATTTTGATTCACTAGAAATTAATCTGCTGCAACATATTAGTTGAGTTCTTGCCTTTAGGATGAAGAATTTAACATACCAATTTTACCAACAAGTCTAGTGAAAGTTGTTTCATCCAAAGGTTTAGTGAAAATGCCAGCTAATTGTTTTTCTAGTTGGAACAAAAATTAGCTCAATAGTACCATTTGTAACATATTTTCTAATAAAATGGTACCTTATATCAATGTGCTTAGTTCTAGAATGATTAACTAAATTAGCAACAATAGATATAGCACCATTATTTTCACACATAATTGGAATTTTGTGTAACACTAGGTCATAGTCCATTAGCTGATTTCTAATCCAAAGCACTTGAGTACATCAACTTCCAGCAACTATGTATTCTGCGTCAGCTGTGGAAGTTGACACAAATTGTTGTTTCTTACTATGCCAGGATATAAGTCTTTGAGCAAGAAACTGACAGCTTCCACTAGTACTCTTTCTGTCCACCATGCATCCAGCAAAATCTGTATCTGTGTATCCAACAGCTTCAAACCAGTTCCCTTAGGATACCACAATCCCAAGATTGGTGTTCCCTTTAAGTATCTGAAAATTCTCTTCACATCCATCAAATGTGATTCCTTTGGATTGGCTTGAAATCTTGCACATAGACATGTTGCAAACATAATATCTGCTTTACTAGCAGTCAAATACAACAAAAATCCAATCATTCCTCTATAACCTAAAATGTCTACATTTTTTCTTTCTTATCTTCATCCAACTTTGTAGCTTTAGACAATTTGTCATTCCAAGTTCTAGGTGCTTACTTTAATCCATAGAGAGCCTTGAGTAGTTGGTAGACAAATCTAGAAATTCTGGATCTTCAAAACCAGGTGGCTGTTGCACATGAACTTCTTCTTTCAACTCACCAATAAGGAATGCACTCTTTACATCCATCTGATTACACTTTAAAATTTAAGTGTGCAATGCAAGAAAGATCTTTATTGCTTCAAGTCTTGTAACTGGAGCAAAAGTTTCATCATGATCAATTACTTCTTCTGGTGAGTAGCCTTATGCAACCAACCTTGCTTTGTTTCTTGTTACAATTCCATTTTCATCCATTTTATTCCTGTACACCCAATTTGTTCCAAGTATGCTTATGTTCTTTGATGCAGGAATCAACTTCCAAACTTTGTTTCTTTCAAATTGATTTAGCTCTTCTTGCATAACAGATATCCAGTCAGGATAAAGTAGAGCTTCCTCAGTTTTTTTGGGCTCAATTTGTGAAAGAAAGCATGCATGTAGACAGTCATTAACAGTTGCACTTTTAGTCCTCACTCTAGCATTTGGATCACCAATAATTGCATCTCTTGTTTGACTCATATCCCATTTCCTGTATGGTTTTTTTGACTTGAATTTTCTTCATTTTATTCACCATTGGCATGACTTGCAGAACTTTCTCCTCTTTCTCCCCCTGAGTTTGTGCTATCAAATTCAGGTGTTTGAGATGAGTTTTCATTCTCATGATTCACTTTTTCAGTTGACTCTTCATTCTTTCGGTTGCTTGTATTGATCTCAGCTTCATCTTCAGAATCACTATCCATGTTTAGATTTTCAAACTTAAGGGCTTCAGCTTCATTCTCATCAAGGCATTCCAAGCCTGGACACTTGTCATCATCAAAAGTCACATCTGTGCTTTCTATAATTTTCTTTTGTTCAAGCACATAAACTCTGTAGGCAGTTATTTCCAATGAATATCCCATAAAAATTGCTTCAAAAATTTTAGAGTCAAATTTTCCCACATATTTAGAGTTGTCTTTTAGAACAAAACACTTGCTTCCAAACATGTGCAGATATTTTGCTTCCAAACATGTGCATATGCTTCACAATAGGCTTCCTTTTTTACAAAATTGAGTAAGGTGACTTGCCAAGATTTTTGTTGATGAGATATCTGTTATGAGTATAGCATGCAATGTTGACATCTTCTTCCCAAAAATTTCTTGGCAAATTTGCATCTTGCAACATTGTTCTAGCAACCTCAACTAGGGTCTTATTCTTCCTTTCAACTACCCCATTTTGTTGAGGTGTACTTGCATTTGAGAACTCTTGAACAATATCTTTGTCTGTGCAGAATTCAGTTAAAATTGCATTTCTGAATTTTATGCCATTGTCAGTCCTCAATCTTTTCACATTATTTTGATCTTCAATCTACTTATCAATTTTCTTGATATATTCAATAATGATGTATGAAGTTTCATTCTTTGAATACATAAACTCTACCCATGTGTACTTTTAGTAGTCATCCACCATCACAAGTGCATATTTTTTCTAGAAATAGATTAGACATTAACTGGTCCAAATAGGTCCATGTGAATAAATTGCAGTGTTGCACTTATGGCTCTTGAGCAAGGAGAATCATCCTCATCAAAATCAGAGGTACCAACTCTAACTATCATTAATTTAAATACAAGCCAATATAAAGAAACTGTTGAAAAGATGAGTGTGTGGATGTTTCATATTCACACAAGCATGGTGGCAGCTATTGAGGAAGTGAGTAGGCTATCAAAGACAAATGAGAAGCTTGAGATTGAGAAGCAAGAATAGGAACTGCAGCTTGTTGAGCTTGAAACTGTCAAGCAAGAAAATGAATATTTGAAAAACAAGCTCAAGTGTGCAAGTGAAATTGAAGCTATGTTGAGGGAAAAGTTGGAGAATAATGAGGTGAAACTGAAGTCTTTCAGAAATACATCTCAGTTGGTTGGACAGTATCATGAGAAAAACAAACCATGTGCTAATATAGCTATTGGTTTGGACTATGATTCCTTGAACATCAATAAGAAAAATGAAGGTGACAAAGGTAAAGCAATTGCAAATCAAGATGTCCCAGTTATGCTGAGAAAAGTTGATGCACCTTTGTTCAAGACATGTGAAGTCAATTTCAGTGAAGTTGAGTTGGTCATCAAGAAAGAACTTGTAGATGAAGATAATGAAAAGAAAAATGAAGAAACCACTATTTCAAAACTCACTTAATTTATATTAATTAAGTTTGTCTTGCTACAAATTTCGGGTTCTTAAGATAATAAGAACACAACTTCTATCTTGAGAGAATACAAGAAAATTTGATATATTTTGTTACTTGTGAACTAAGGACTAGTGCATGCTTTATAGACTAGCATCACGGGTTTACAAGACTTGCATTAAAATGTACTAAACTACTTTCTAAAGCAACCTTTTTCTATTTTCATTTGTAGCTTAACAAATCTGTGTAGAATCTTACAGGTCTGGGAACATCCTTTATCCAGTTTATCTTGGCCCTTGATCTTGTATTCTTCCAGCTACTTTCTAGACTATTCAATCTAGTTGAATAAATCATTTGTTGACTGATAATCTTGAATCTTTAACTTGTCTGCATCATGTACTTGAGAGGCATGTCGAGGTCTCCAGTTTGTTCTATAGAGAAGTGACATCTCGATAAGTATAATGACTTATAGAGATCTCTGAGTTCTTTATAGGTATAGATGACTTGTCGAGGTCTTTAGATCCTTACTTATGAAATGACTTGTCGCTATGTCTGAGATCTCTACATATAGAAATGACTTATCGATATCTCCAAGATCTCGATATTCATTTTGACTTTTTGATATCTCTGAGATCTCTATATAAGAAATTGACTTATCGATATCTCCAATTCTTCGCATCTTCATTTGACTTGTCGATATTTCCGAGTTCTCTACATGCAGAAATGACTTGTTGATATCTCCAGTTCTCTACATCTTCATTTGACTTGTCGATATCTCTGAGACTTCTCTATAATCCATTTTGTACTTCTCGACAAGCTATTCTGGACTTCTCGGATGACTTCTCGATATAACTTGATCTATGACTTGTCGATATCTTGACTTAGACCATTTTTCATAGAACGGTTTTATTCAACTCCAAGCTTCTACACTTTTCTCTGAGGCATGATCATGGCTTGATCTTCTTCCAAAGTTTATTCATTAGCTTGAATCTATTTACAGAAAAATACTCTAGTGTAATCTTCTATCCTTTTTACAGACTCAAGAAATACAATACTGAATACAAAATTGATTATCAAACAACTAAATCTCAGGGTTGTCAAAGTGACTTAGTTTTGTTATTATACAGGCATGTCTTGCACAACAAATAATAAACATGATCATGCCTCATAATGAAGATAAACAGTTTGACGAAGAATAATGTTGTATATTGAAAAATATTCGAAGTCAAATGTCAAGAAGTCACAAATCAAGAAATATCGAGAAGTATATCGAGAAGTCAATTTATCCTGTAGAGAAGTCACTTTACTTGTAGAGAAGTCACTTTACTTGTAGAGAATTCAATTTAGCCTATAAAGAGGTGGAGATATTGACAAGTCAGTTTGGCATGTAGAGAGTGTAGATAACGACAAGCCATTTACACATGTAGAAAAGTAGAGATATAGACAAGTCATCTACACATATAGATAAGTGGAGACATCGACAAGTCAAATACATGTAGGTATGCTGAGATCTCGACAAGTCAAATGCATGTAGAGATGCTGAGATCTCGACAAGCCATTCTACATCGCGATACAGACATTTTTATACACTTTGAAGATCTTGATAACTTCAATTATTAGAATGCATTAATCCTGAAGATTTAAAAATATCTGTCAACAAACCATTTTATCATTAAAATGAAAATTCTACAAATTCAGCTTGAAGAGTGCAAGATCAAGGGTCAAGATGAACTAGACAAAGGAGTATAGCGGACATGGAAGATTGTATGCATATCTGTAGCACTTAAAATAGAAATAGACAAAAGGACTTTAGAAACTATGTTAGTCTATTTTAGTGCAATTTCTGTAAATTGTGCATGTTGATCTATAAAATATGTCACGGGTCCTTAGTTCAGAAGGAACGTAACAGTCTAGATTTTCTTGTATTCTCTCAAGAAAGTAGTTAAGTTCTTTGATATTCAAGAACTTGGATTTTTAGCACAACCTATTTGATTTTGAATAAAAATCAAGTGAGTTTTGATAATTGCTTCTCTGTCTTTTCTAGTTAGATAATTATCACTACAACATATCTTAACTGTTAAGTTCAAGTATAGCCTAAACACTTAAACTTGATTTCTTGAAAACACTTAAAAGTTATTAAGCAAGAAAAATCAAGAAATAGACATTCACTGTGGCACCCTCCAAACCCGGGTCAGAAGTTTGGGGTCCACACGCACCTTATTTAAAACCTGCTTATAACAGTATTAAAGATAATAATAATATGCAATGACCCTATTTACTAACTACCACGGATCGCAACAGGTTAAAGTATGCACACAAGCCAAGCACACTAATATATTACAAACCGTTCAAATCCCAACTATTCCAAACTCAAACTGAGTATTAAACATTATTACAACCTTTTACAGACTTAAATTATTCCAAAAGAAGCCTACTAGATCAGCTTCCTCAACCTGAACCCCTAGCTCTCGTGCTGGACTGGGGATTCTCTTTACCAACTGGTTCCTTTTTAACTGGAAAGAATATAAACAACATCGCACAAATGAGCTAACTAGCTCAGCAAGTCACAATGACAAAACTGAGAAAAATGATCATCAGGTGAACATGATTATGATATCAAGTGAACAATGGATTATGATTTAGAATTGGATATTATACTTTTAATTTAAAAACCAAGGTTAGGCTGCTGATCAGTCACGCACTAACCCCGAGCAAGGCACACAGCATTGCTCTAACTACTGGATCCAAGGCACACATTGGCCTAACTTGACCATTGTATGGTCTGACCACGAATCTGGTCCACAATTTTATAAAAACAATCCAATTCTAACATAACAACAGAATATACAATAGGAATAAACAATAA
>NW_027418608.1:0-8091 GCF_009905375.1 Apium graveolens
ACCGACGGATGTTAATATCAATTGTCATATGCAAAATTATTAAAAATTTGAAATTCATCTTGCATGACTGGATTTAAAAAATCTAGGAAAGTACCACCCCGACAACGAGCTCGTTCCCGATTTACAAAATATTATTTCAAATGATTTTTCGAATCCAATCGTACGGATGTTAAGATATATCAATTTTAGTCATATAAAAAATTATTAAAAATTTGAATTCATCTTGCATGTCAGGATTAGAAAAATCTAGTAAAAGTACCACCCCGACAACGAGACTCTTCCCGATTTACAAGAATGAATTTTTAAAATGATTTTTTCGACGATCCAACCATATGGATGTTAAATATATCAATTTTAGTCATATAAAAACTTATTAAAAAATTTAACATTCATCTTGGAGTCAGGATTAGAAAAATCTAGTAAAGTACCACTCCCAATAACGAGATCGTTCCCGAGTACAAGATTAATTTTTAAAATGATTTTTTCGATGATCCAAGGTTATGGATGTTAAGATATATCAATTTCAGTCATATGAAAAATTATTAAAAAATTTAAAATTCATCTTGCATGTCAGGATTAGAAAAATCTAGTAAAAGTACTACTCCCGAAAACGAGACTCGTTCCTAATTTAAAATATTAATTTTTAAAATAATTTTTTCGACCATCCAACCATAAGGATATTAAGATATATCAATTTTAGTCATATGCAAAAATTATTAAAAAATTTGAAATTCATCTTGCATGTCAGGATTAAAAAAATCTAGGAAAAGTACCACCTCCGACAGCGAGACTCGTTCCCGATTTACAAAAATAATATTTAAAATAATTTTTTCGACGATCCAACCGTACAGATGTTAAAATATATCAATTTTAGTCATATGAAAAAATTATTAAAAAATTTAAAATTCATCTTGCATGTTAGGATTATGAAAATCTAGTAAAAGTACCACTCCCAACAACGAGACTCGTTCCTGATTTACAAGATTAACTTTTAAAATGATTTTCTCGACGATCCAACCGCACGAATGTTAAGATATATCAGATTTAGTCATATTAAAAAATTATTATAAAATTGAAATTCATCTTGCATGTCAGGATTAGAAAAATCTAGAAAAAGTACCACTCCCAACAACGAGACTCGTTCCCGATTTACAAGATAAATTTTTAAAATGAATTTTTAAACGATCCAACCATACAGATGTTAAGATATATTAATTTTAGTCATATGAAAAATTATTAAAAAAATTGAAATTCATGTTGCTTGTCAGGATTAGAAAAATCTAGTAAGAGTACCACTCCCGACAACGAGTCTCGTTCCCGATTTATAAGAATATTATTTAAAATGATTTTTTCGAAGATCCAATCGTACGGATGTTAAGATATATCAATATTAGTCATATGAAAAAATTATTAAAAAATTTGAAATTCATCTTGCATGTCAGGATTATAAAAATCTAGTAAAAGTACACCTCCCAACAACGAGACTCGTTCCCGATTTACAAGATTAATTTTTAAAATAATTTTTTCGATGATCCAACCTTACGGATGTTAAGATATACTAATTTTAGTCATATGAAAAAATTATTAAAAAATTTGAAATTTATCTTGCATGTCATGATTAGAAAAATCTAGTAAAAGTACCACTCTCGACAACGAACTCGTTCCCGATTTATAAGATTAATTTTTAAAATGATTTTTTTGACGATCCAACCTTATGGATATTAAGATATATCAATTTTAGTCATATGAAAAAATTATTAAAAAATTTATAATTCATCTTCCATGTCAGGATTAGAAAAATCTAGTAAAAGTACTACTCCCGAAAAAGAGACTCATTCCAGATTTACAAGATTAATTTTAAAAATGATTTTTTCGACGATCCAACCGCACGGATGTTAAGATATATCAATATTAGTCATATGCAAAAATTATTAAAAAATTTGAAATTTATCTTGCATGACTGGATTTAAAAAATCTAGGAAAAGTACCACCACCGACAACGAGGCTCGTTCCCGATTTACAAAAATATTATTTCAAATGATTTTTCGAAGCTCCAATCGTACGGATGTTAAGATATATCAATTTTAGTCATATAAAAAAATTATTAAAAAATTTGAAATTCATCTTGCATGTCAGGATTAGAAAAATCTAGTAAAAGTACCACCCTCGACAACGAGACTCCTTCCCGATTTACAAGAATGATTTTTAAAATGATTTTTTCGACGATCCAACCATATGGATGTTAAGATATATCAATTTTAGTCATATAAAAAATTTATTAAAAAATTTAAAATTCATCTTGGATGTCAGGATTAGAAAAATCTAGTAAAAGTACCACTCCCAATAACGAGACTCGTTCCCGATTTACAAGATTAATTTTTAAAATAATTTTTTCGATGATCCAACCTTACGGATGTTAAGATATATTAATTTTAGTCATATGAAAAAATTATTAAAAAATTTGAAATTTATCTTGCATGTCATGATTAGAAAAATCTAGTAAAAGTACCACTCTCGACAACGAGACTCGTTCCCGATTTACAAGATTAATTTTTAAAATGATTTTTTTGACGATCCAACCTTATGGATATTAAGATATATCAATTTTAGTCATATGAAAAAATTATTAAAAAATTTATAATTCATCTTCCATGTCAGGATTAGAAAAATCTAGTAAAAGTACTACTCCCGAAAAAGAGACTCATTCCAGATTTACAAGATTAATTTTAAAAATGATTTTTTCGACGATCCAACCGCACGGATGTTAAGATATATCAATATTAGTCATATGCAAAAATTATTAAAAAAATTTGAAATTTATCTTGCATGACTGGATTTAAAAAATCTAGGAAAAGTACCACCACCGACAACGAGGCTCGTTCCCGATTTACAAAAATATTATTTCAAATGATTTTTCGAAGCTCCAATCGTACGGATGTTAAGATATATCAATTTTAGTCATATAAAAAAATTATTAAAAAATTTGAAATTCATCTTGCATGTCAGGATTAGAAAAATCTAGTAAAAGTACCACCCTCGACAACGAGACTCCTTCCCGATTTACAAGAATGATTTTTAAAATGATTTTTTCGACGATCCAACCATATGGATGTTAAGATATATCAATTTTAGTCATATAAAAAATTTATTAAAAAATTTAAAATTCATCTTGGATGTCAGGATTAGAAAAATCTAGTAAAAGTACCACTCCCAATAACGAGACTCGTTCCCGATTTACAAGATTAATTTTTAAAATAATTTTTTCGACGATCCAAGCTTATGGATGTTAAGATATATCAATTTCAGTCATATGAAAAAATTATTAAAAAATTTAAAATTCATCTTGCATGTCAGGATTAGAAAAATCTAGTAAAAGTACTACTCCCGAAAACGAGACTCATTCCTAATTTAAAATATTAATTTTTAAAATAATTTTTTCGACCATCCAACCATAAGGATATTAAGATATATCAATTTTAGTCATATGCAAAAATTATTAAAAAATTTGAAATTCATCTTGCATGTCAGGATTAAAAAAATCTAGGAAAAGTACCACCTCCGACAGCGAGACTCGTTCCCGATTTACAAGAATAATATTTAAAATAATTTTTTCGACGATCCAACCGTACAGATGTTAAAATATATCAATTTTAGTCATATGAAAAAATTATTAAAAAATTTAAAATTCATCTTGCATGTCAGGATTATGAAAATCTAGTAAAAGTACCACTCCCAACAACGAGACTCGTTCCTGATTTACAAGATTAATTTTTAAAATGATTTTCTCGACGATCCAACCGCACGAATGTTAAGATATATCAGATTTAGTCATATTAAAAAATTATTAAAAAAATTGAAATTCATCTTGCATGTCAGGATTAGAAAAATCTAGTAAAAGTACCAATCCCAACAACGAGACTCGTTCCCGATTTACAAGATTAATTTTTAAAATGATTTTTTCAACGATCCAACCGTACGGATGTTAAGATATATCAATTTTAGTCATATGAAAAAATTATTAAAAAATTTGAAATTCATGTTGCATGTCAGGATTAGAAAAATCTAGTAAGAGTACCACTCCCGACAACGAGTCTCGTTCCCGATTTACAAGAATATTATTTAAAATGATTTTTTCGAAGATCCAATCGTACGGATGTTAAGATATATCAATTTTAGTCATATGAAAAAATTATTAAAAAATTTGAAATTCATCTTGCATGTCAGGATTATAAAAATCTAGTAAAAGTACCCCTCCCAACAACGAGACTCGTTCCAGATTTACAAGATTAATTTTTAAAATGATTTTTTCGACGATCCAACCGTATGGATGTTAAGATATATCAATTTTAGTCATATGAAAAATTTATTAAAAAATTTAAAATTCATCTTGCATGTCAGGATTCGAAAAATCTAGTAAAAGTACCACTCCCAACAACGAGACTCGTTCCCGATTTACAAGATTAATTTTTAAAATGATTTATTCGACAATCCAACCGCACGAATGTTAAAATATATCAATTTTAGTCATATTAAAAAATTATTAAAAAAATTGAAATTCATCTTGCATGTCAGGATTAGAAAAATCTAGTAAAAGTACCACTCCCAACAACGAGACTCGTTCCCGATTTACAATATTAATTTTTAAAATGATTTTTTCAACGATCCAACCATACGGATGTTAAGATATATCAATTTTAGTCATATGAAAATGTTATTCCCAGTGGACTAACAATGAGATTTACAGAAGGGGGGTTGAATGTAAATCTCAAAACTTTTCAAGTTTTGAGTAGTTTCTAAGGCTAAGTGTTTAAGTGAACAAATGTGTGTGAATTGCTTGAAGCTGATACAGACAGATATATATTCAAACACAAATGTAAGGAACACAAAGAACTTAAAAACTTTTCAGGTGGATTTGTTGTTCCACCAGAGATGTGTTATTTCAGAAAATCTGTGATTCAAAGAATTAAATCACAGCTGTTTCCTAGTACAAACTAGATGATTTTCTCTCTGGATATTTCTAAACAGCTCTGGAAAATTCATTTCTAATTACTAGCTGTTACTTGGTTTATATATATCACCAAGTTTACAAGTGAAGACAAAACTGTAAAATACAATTGAAAAGATTCTTCACATGTTTCTTCTTCATTTCTCTATCCAATGCAATCTAGGATAATCTGTGAATCTTTGAATACTTCCTTGTTTGCATCAGAATGGAAATGCTGCATTTTCTTGATTCCTCCTAGAGGCTTCCACATTCCAGTTTGTCTCTGTCAACCCATGTGCCTCTGTCAGCTTGTGAATTATCACTATCAACTGCTAATGAACTAAGCATCCGTTGAAGCTTTCATCCTTTGATGCCTTATCCGTTGAGGCTTTATCCGTTGAAGCTTTATCCGTTGATGCATTATCAGTTGAAGTCTTTATCCGTTGAAGCACTAGAGACATCCGTTGAAGCTTTGTTTCTTATCCGTTGAAGGTCTTCAATATCCGTTGATACTTCTTCATTTATACAAAATTACAAGGCATGAAATATTTACAATTAGCCCTCCTATTTGTATATCCATTAGTAGTCAACAAGACTGATAGTTTCCTACAACATCTAAGAATTACAACTTGAAACCAGAGAATGAAATGTGCTACAATACTAAACTTATTGCTAAGTAAAGCTACTCCTTCAACGGATAGCCAAGATGGTCTTATCCGTTGAGGCTACAAACCCTAGATTTCTACTTAAGTGTTTTGCTTAACTTATCATCAAACTAATACACATAGTCCTAACAATCTCCCCCTATTTATGTCTACTAGAACTGTAGGCATAAATTTGGGTTTAGCTTGATGATAACAAAACACTTGACAAATATATAAACTGTAATAAAGCAGAAATTCAAAAGTGCTACAAAAATGTATATGCTGAGATGGAATTGAAGAATTACATAGTTTCCAAGGGTGCTCCTTTAGCCTGAGCAAATTACTTTCTTTTCCTTTGATCCCTTGTTTTCTTTCCTAGCCTCCTGTCATTCTCCTCTATTTGAAGTTGAAGTTGTCTGTAGAATTCAGCTTCATCTTCTTCATGATGTCTAACTTAGATTGCATATCCTTGAGAGTTTCATTACTGGCAATCTTTAGCTGATCTTCAATTCTGAAAAATCTTCTGACTCCTTTGTTGTCTCTGAACTCCATCAACCAGTAAGGTGATTTGTGAATTGTAATTCCACTTTCTTGAATGAGTAAAGTTCTAGGCAAAGCATTTGGCTCCCTCCAAGTTTTCCTTATGTTGGCAATCTTGTTGAGAATCTCAGTCTTGGCAGTCCTGGTAAAGCCAGAATCCCTTTGTATGGCTGAGTAGACTCCGATCAAGGTAGAGTAGCCTTCATTCAGAATTCTGTAAAGAGGCCAGGTTCTTTCCCCATCTCCTTTGTATTTGAACACTAGTCTTTCTGGTAGCTGTCTGTAGGCATCTATTCCCCTTACTTCCTCCAGCTCATCCAGATAGAGTTCAATGTCTGAAAATTCTTTTATATCACAGATGTGAACATAATCATCTTTAGAGGCTTGAGGTTTAGGCTTAGGCTTCTGTGTGAATTTGATTAAGGCTTTAGAGGGTGTTGATTTGATTCTTCTTTTCTGCTTCTTTGATGGTGGAGAAGAGGTTAGGAAGGTGGGCAATTTGATGGTGTCCCAATCAATTGGTTCCTCCTTGGGAATGATTGTTTCACCATGAATGTTCATGAAGGGGTCAGGCACAATGGGTTCAGGAATAGAGGGTAGTGGTTTGGATATTGACTGGGTTTCTTCAGTCTTATCTACCATTTTTCTCTTTGCATGACCTTCTTTCTGTTCCCTTTCTGCCATTCTTCTCTTCCCTTACTTCTTTCCTCCATTCTCAGTACCAACCATGTCCCCCATAGCTTCATCTTCACTTTTGTCTTCAATTTCTTTCTGTTCTTCAGCCTGACTTGACTTTAGCTATTTTTCAAGCTTTGCTTGTGCTCTTTTGTCAGCCTTTAGCTGTTTGGCTTCTTCCTTCAACCTTCTGGTTTCTTCCCTCTTGGCTATTGAGAATTTGGGATGTCCTTGCATCACACATATGCTCTTTCCCTCTCTGAAGATAAGAGCCATGTTTCTCCTTACAGCCACATCCATGGTGTCTTTGAGATATGAAATACTTCTACCCAAAAGCTTGTCCTCATCAGCTTTTGGAAGAGGAAAATCCACTTCTTTCAGAGGATTCTTTGTAGAGTCCTTATTGGATCTGTTGTTGGGCTTGAGGACCATAGGTTTCAGATCTTTGGAAGAAGTTTCTCCATCCTTATTCCTCCCTATTGGCTTGAGTTCCATAATAATTGATTCCACTTTTGTACTGTGCTTCACAGATTATGATTGAGAAGTTGTAGAACCAAATATTTGTTGCATCTTTTCATCAATCTTCTTCCTTTGCTCTTTGACTTGCAATTCAGCTGCTGCTATCTGGATTAGATCAATTCCATCAAGCTTTCCTTTGACTTGAATAATTGGAGAAGTGGTGATGACATGAACTAGCACTTGAGAAATTTGAACTGTTGTTGATGGATCTCCTTCCCCTTTCCCTTTATTCTCCCCCTTTTTGTTATCATCAAGGGTAGGAGTCAAGCATTGTGCATTTGCCAGCTGCATGAGTAGAGTTGTTTGAGTTTGTTGATTCTGAAGAATGGTGACCATAGAATCTTCAATGATTTGAACCCTGTTTTCCAATCTGGCCATTCTCTTGTCAGCATCAGATTCTTTCCTCAGTCTCCCCAACAAATCTTGCATAGTACCATAAGGTATGACTGAATCCAACTTCTCAGCATTGTGGGATTTCAGATCAGCAATGTCCTGTTTGAGCTCATCCACACTTAGATTCTGTTTGAAATGCTGCAACTGCAAGAGATGCAGAGATTCCAGATGAGCTTGAAGAATTGCCTTGGTACCAACATCTGTAGTCTCCTGAAGGGCCTTCTGAATTGTATATGACCTTGTCTGACCAAAGTGACACCAAACTCTCCTTGGTGTTGATGTTTTTGCCCCTGCCCATTCAGGAAGATCAGGAACAGAACTTGGCCTGCTACTCCC